>NC_056738.1:542355389-542410389 GCF_019279795.1 Protopterus annectens | reverse complement strand
CCTGTCTGTCCTAACAAATATTAACTGGAGGAGCAGAGGTCCCAAGCCCACATACTTCACACTAGTTAGTGACATACATTTTTACACCATCCCACTGCTTTTTCAGAAATACACAACAGTTATGGTGGCCAGGCAACTGTACATCTGACAAATATCTGGACATAACATCACACTAGGTAAATATAGTGAGCTGCTAGGCATGTCACAAAGCACTGTGCAAACTACAGGCAGACTGCCACAACACTGACCCAAGTTTCCTATGGGAGAATACACATGTACTTGTAAATATAGCAGTCACTACAGGCATTGATAAGCATGGAGTAACAGACACCAGTGTGAAAGTGCATACCCACAACCAATCTGAACGCAGTCACAGTCACATTATGGTAAGCCTAAGTAAAATTGCAGTATATGGACTGTGTGAACAAAACCACCCTCATATCAGCCACTCACACAGTAACCCTACATATACTGGGGCAATACACAGTGTAGTCTGATGCCTGACTGTGGTATGGGACATGGGCCAGCTGGACCTACAAACATATACGCTGATAGGGTACCATAAACTGGAGCAGCATGCAACATCAGATTGAACAGGTCCAAGAACAATGACATCTACTACAGTCTGTACACAGGCCAAGTAACATATTCACAATACACACTCTGTCAACAATCGTCGCAAGTACACAGATCTCACTACTGTACACACTACAGCAGAATGCCCAGGATTTGTCCTCAAATATAAGGCCTACTATACATAACATGTCTAGCAGTCTGATATCTCACTGGCTTGTTATCAGGTATGATGTCAGTAAATAATGATGTACTGTACATATACACCTCTTACTGCATGACATATGGACAAAGGGTGACAGACTTGGGGGACAGAGACTCAAACACAGGGCCAGTATTGACATATTGCTGTGATAAACTGAAAAATTTCCTGGTGTAACAGGGTTTGCTGTGACATATCTCTTCTGAGGGATATCTTATTCAGTAACTCACATGGATGTCACCATGTACTGACTGTAATCATCAGAGTATACTACTGCATATCTAAAGATAGGAAATGTGTGAGTAACACAACACATGTAAGACTCCAAACTCTGGACATTATACAGATAGCCCTACAGGTGAGAGTTTCCTCAACCACATAACACTGTCATGCCACACTTGAAGTCATGTAGAATAGCCATATCCACACAAAGCCTGTTAAACCAACATTACTTCAAATGTAGAACAGCAATACTTACATTCTGTCCCCGTGTCTGGAACATCCCCCTCCTGTTTGTTGGCCTGTCTCCACAGTGTATGGTGTAAGAGGTATTTCCAACTACCCTCTGTGATGCTGTTTGTCAAACACCCACATGAAGTCCTGTTCACAGTGAAGGAAAAGGGCCAACACCCATATGAAGTTCTTAGTTATAGGAGTATGTTTCCAAGCAGTTGGGTATAGAAATGATACCACAGTGGTTCCACATGCAATTAGCAAGTGGGGGACTGCAATTCGTGCACAGGCCATCAGCTGATCATGAGCATTCCTTACAAAACTCAATCTGCTGCCTATGCAAAACAGATGTACTTTTCACATCCACTAGAGAGGGAGGGAGAGAGAGAGAGACAGAGAAAAAGACAAAGTAAGAAAGGAAGGGTGTAAGAGAGTAAGAGCCAAGCATGTTTGTGTATAATCCCTGGGTGGTAGGATGGTATCTGGGTATTATAACAGTTGTCTATATTGTTTACTAATCCATACTGTCACATAGTAATTGTACATGGCTGTACACATTTATGGCTGAGTATTGTCTACAACAACCTCTACAGTGTTTGAAAACTGTTGGAATTGTAATGTGGACAATGGGGCATATAGGTCCTCAATATAATGATGTAGCAAAACCTACATTACAATGGATCTTGTTAGTACACACTCATCCCAACAGGATACTGATGACACACACACTTACCAGAACTAAGTTTCAAACCCCTACCTGACTATGTATTGCTATTACAGTGTTATACAGTTACTGCATGTGCCACAGAGCTTATATGCTGGAGAGCTGTCCAAAGGTATCTTTGAAGGTGAGTGACATCAACAACAGTGCTAAATAAGGGATAAGGAAGTGTAGTACATGTGAATGTCCACAAAAGCAGGTGTCAATGGAGACACACACACACACACACACACACACACACACACACACACACACACACACACACACACACACACACACACACACACACACACACACACACTCTGTCAGGAAAACACACACATCATCACAGTTGGCAGGATCAAGATTAGAATCCCTACCTAACTAGTTTGCTACACTACAGCATTACGCAATTATCACAAGCGCCACAGAGCTTACATGGCTGATATATGGCCAAAGGGTTATTTCAAAGTGAATGAAATCAGCAGACATGCTAAAGTAGGGTAATGGGAGGTGTAGTGATTGTGAATGGCTTCAAAATCATTAATCTCCCCACACACATGCACACTCACACACACACACACACACACACACACACACACACACACACACACACACACACACACACACACACACACTTGCCAGTGCTGAGATGCATAGGTTCATTGTTTCGCAGGTGTGTAGTAGGTGAAGGGGCTTGACAGCTGTACAAGGCTAGACAAAGGGAATACCTCGGCATCAGGTCACATGACAATGGTCTGCAGTGTGACTCAGGGGTTTAGTCCCTGGAGTGGTCCCCACAGGTGGGTATTGTATTCACCATCCACTCATCTGGGTTATTATTGTGGGTGGCCAATGATGTGCACTGCTTTCCATGTATGTGATCTATATTCCATAACATGGACAGTGTCTGGGTTGTGCACATGTCCCACATGCATGTTCTTTGATGCGTGGGAGTGTACTTGAGGTCTTTGGGGCATGTTGTGTGTACAAATTACCTTCTGATGTAGCATTCCTGACCTCATTTGGGGAGACCTGGCTATGGAACTGAGGTCGTTCTTGCACCGACATTGACAGCATGATACATGTATTCATTGGAGTTAGTGGCATCTGTTCATACAGGGCATGTGTATAAGGCATGGTATTCCCTTTGTGGGTTACATTTGCAGACTTTGCAGTTGTTGCAGGCTTCCAGTGGGGAGCATAGCAAAAGGACCACAGTAAGCATTTATTTGCCTACTGTAGGGATGGGACAGGGTGCCATGTCCTTTTACTTGCTGGATGACACACAGTCAGGAGACATTACACATCACAGTACTTTCTGATGTCAGTGGCACTGTTGCGGCCAACAGGCATATAGTCCACTGTAAATCTAAATCCCTTAAAGCCACACGCTCGAGGGACTTGAACCTCAGCACAGAAATAAATAGAACTTGCTGGAGGGACAGGTTCATAACCCAGAGGCTCCCTTCGCTCTGGAATAGAATTCCAGTTCATGTGAGGCAGAGCACCTCACTGAATCTCTTCAAGAAGAATCTCGATAGGTGGATGGGGGATCGTAGGTTTGTCCCAGGGATTACTCCCGTGTCACTATTAGACAGAGGCACAGTAAACTAAACCTTAGAAAGGGCACAGTATACTCAAATCAAGGGGTGGCGTAAGCCATACAGAATCGGGCTAGGCTTATAATTGCCCCAGGGCAGATAGCCTAGTATGAACATATGAACCTATGAACCTAATCACACCATGGTTACTATCTGTGAGGCAATATGCAGGGAAATACCAATAGGTTGTTGCCTAGCCAGGTGTGTTTGTGTATGTGACATGGGTGGAGAGTATTCTCTGAGTAATACAAAGGTTGCCTATATTGCTCACCAATCTATAATTTCACATGTAGGGCTATGGATTGTCTACACCAGCCTCTCTGCTGTTTGACATCTGTTGTCCTTGTAAGGTGGACATTGTGACATATAGTAGGGCCTCAATATAATAATTTAGCAAAATCCACCCCATAATGCATCCTGTTATTACACAATCACAGCAACCTCCACACAGGATACTGATGACCGACACACACACTTGCCAGGACTGAGATTCAAACCCCTACCTAGATGCACATTGCTATGGCAGTGTACCTTATTTATTGCATGTGCCACGGACCTTATTGGATGGATGTTGTCCCAAGGTACTTTTAAGGTGAGGAACATCACCAGCCCTTGTAAATACTGGCATTGGGTGATGTAGTGGGTGACAGATCCCAAAAATAATTTTACCCTAATCACACATTTACATTTGCCAGTGGTGAGGTTCAAACCTCTCTCTAACAAACTTTACAGACCATTATGTTACGCATTTACCACATGCACCACTGACCTGATGTGATTTAGGGTTGGCAACAGGTACTTGTAAGGTGGATGATATCTGCAGGACTGCTAACGTCAGGCTCTGAGATATGTATTGGCTGTAAATGGGGCCAATATCTTTGAGGTACACACATAAACACTTGCCACAGATGAAATTCCAACCCATACCTGTGCAGTTACTGCTACTACATTGTGCCGCATTTATGGCACACACCACGAAGCTTAGAGGGCTGGCCCTTATCCAAAGGGGAATTTCAAAGTGACTGCCATCAGCAAGCTTATTAAAGTAGGGCAATGGGAGGTGTAGTGACTGTGAATGGCTTCAAAATCATTAATCTCTACACCCCCCCCCCACACACACACAGACGGTTGCTATGTCTGGGATTAGAACTCCTACCTCACGTGTATGTTACACTATAGCATTACATAGTTATTGCACATGCCACAGAGCTTATAGGGCTAGCCCTTCTCCAAAAGGGGTATTTCAAGGTGACTGACATCAGTAGGCTTGCTAATATAGGGCAATGGGAGGTGTAGTGACTGCAAATGGCCTCAAAATCATTAATCTCTGCACACGCACACAGACACACACACACACACACACACACACACACACACACACACACACACACACACACACACACACACACACACACACACAGAGTTTCACAGTTACCATGTCTGGGATTAGAACTCCTACCTCATTAGTATGTTACACTATAGTATTACTCAGTCATCACATGCAACAGAGATTATGGGGCTGAAAATAGGCCAGAGGGTTATTTCAAGGTAACTGACATCAGCATGAGCGCTAACATGGGCTATGGGAAGTGCAGTGTGTGTGAATGGGCCATAAACCATTCCTCTGGAAACACACACACAATACTTAGTCACACACCACTTTACAATTGACAGGACTGAGTATACAAATGCTAGATGAATACTGATTTGTACTATCATGTTACACAGTTTTCACAAGCACCACAGACACTATAGGGCTGAGGGCTACCAAAAGCAAATGTCTACAGTGATTGACATTGGCACATCATGTGATATTGGCCAATTGGATGTGTGATGGGTGGGACAGGCCTCATGATGGCAATCTCTTTGTCACTGTCTGCCTCTCTCTTCCCCACATCTCTGTGTGTGTATGTTTGACCTATTACAGTGTGTTGGCCTTGGATATGTGTGAGTATTCCTATCCAATGTGTGTGCAAAGCATGAATGGTGTGCAATGTGGTGTGTGCGCACAGACATCTGCAACTGACAGATATGTATAGTCCACTGTTGTTGTCAGACATGGGCTTCATTTCTCTAAGTGTTGGAGCATGCCCAGTATGACCTTCTGTATTTTGTTGTCAGACATGGGCTTCATTTCCCTAACTGTAGGAGCATGCCCAGTATGACCTTCTGTATTGAGTGTGTGAATCTATTCCAGGTAGGTTGTACTCCAATGCAGGATTTTGTGTTCTACAGCTACAGCTCGCAACCTGTTTCTGCAGGATATCTGTAGATAGGCTGACAATATGGAGTCACAATGGGTGAAAGATAGTGGGATACTGTAACTATTGCTGTCTGTGCTGCTTGTGTTACATGGTTGGTGTTAGCAGAGATATTCAGACATGTACTGTTTTACACTGTGATGTATTATGTCATCAACTACCAGCAGATATACTTATTTGCTCATAGTTATTTCCTGGGAAATAGAAGATGAATGAAACTGTGTCCAGTATTGTGGTCTGCAGCCTACATATTCTTGCACACTCATGCCATTCTGGAGGGGTAGCTGCAGACACTTGCTGATGGGTCTGTGTAAATGGTCCAGCACCTTGGTACTGTGGTGGGTGAGGATCCTCTGTTTGTATATCTATCGACATAACAGAATGGCCATATCCTGCTGTGGCCATACCTCTCAGCTGTACAGATTCACCCAGGTTACCCAGAAGCAGGGCTCATATATCTGGTCAGTTCCCCTTCACGATGTGGTCTATGAGCGTGTTTGTAGCCACCCATTACTGGGTTTGCAGGCAGGCTTAGTATGGGCCCACATCAGAGTTTCAGACTTCACACACTCCATGGGGTCCCATGCTTCTACATCCCCTACTCTGTTATTCTATCCTCTTCCTAACATTATGCGAGTGATATCTGCAAAGTATCCCTATAATTGTCCCTTCATCCCAGCGTTATGTAGGGGTTGGTCCACAGTTCATGCAGTAGGACATGGTAGGCATGCTACTGGGATTTGTCGACATGGCCTTACATTTCTATTCTGTGGACTGTGTTAATTTTTCTCAAGTGTTTTTATCTCAAGAATGTAAATCTACCTGTTTTTATTTTTATATTGTTTTGTATTCCTTTTTTACCATGTAACAATATTTTATACTTTGTTTATCTGTGTGGAGCTTTTCTCCCCGGGCCTCTACTGAAAATGGAAATATATCCAGCTAGACTAGCCCGGTCAACAAATGTAAAATAAAATAAAATAAATAAAATAAAATTTGTTAGTTGGGACCCCATGGGATAACATACATTGGCAGTATGGGTGAGGCACAAGCCCTTGACAGAGGATTGTAGAGCATTTGGTAGTAATACAGGCCATCTGTAGCAGGCCAGTGCATTCAGTCATAGGTTCATAGGTTCATAGGTTCATAGGTTCATACTAGGCTATCTGCCCTAGGGCATTTATAAGCCTAGCCAGAGTGTGTTTGGCTTTCGCCACCCATTTTAAATTAATTTTGCTATGCCTTTTTTTGAGGTTAGTATACTGTGCCTCTGTCTAACAGTGACACAGAAGTGATAGCCGGGGTAAACCTATGATCTCCCATCCACTCATCAAGATTCCTCTTGAAGAGAGTCAATGTGGGACTCTGCCTAACCTGGACTGGGATTTTATTCCAGAGTGAAGGGAGACTCTGGGTTATGAATCTGTCCCTCCAGCATGTCCTATTTATTTCAGTGCTGAGGTTCAAGTCTCTCGAGCGCGTAGCTCAATGGGATTTGGATTTTCTGAGGTACAGCATGTCCATTAATTCTGGGTTGGACATGGCTTTATACGTCAGGCACAGATCGCCTCTGAGCAGGTGGTATGCCACTGAGTAGAGCTGGAGTTTCTTTAACCGGGCAGCATATGGCATCTGTTTGAGCCCTTTGATCCTCTTGGTGAGGTACTTTTGGGGTCTTTCCAGTTGCTGCAGGTGTCTGGTAAGGTACATCCCAAAAGGGGCATTGTACTCAATTATGGACCTGATGAGGGATGAGTAAAGAGGCACGATGACCTCCCCTGATCTAGATGTGAATCCCTTCATGATTAGGTGGGCTATATAAAATGTTTTTCTAACCACTTTGGCCACGTGGTTGTCAAATTAGAGATTGCTATCAACTTGGGTCCCCAGGTCCCTAATAACTTCTTCTGTACTTAATGGATTACCACCTATGTGGTAATTTATGGGCACTTTGTTTTTGCCAAAGGGGATGACTATACACCTTTTGGCGTTTAGCTTGAGGCCATGGCTCTGGCACCAGTTGTCTGTTTCTATGAGGCCCTTTTGGAGGATGCTTGTGTCGGCTGGAGAGTTGATTATGGCGCCCAGTTTGCAGTCATCTGCGATCTTGGTCAGCCACAGTCCTTCCATGTTGGCATGTACCACCGAGAAATATATACTGAACAAGAGAGGTCCCAGGACTGAGCCCCTTGTGGGACGCCACTTGTAACTGGTTTGGAGTCTGACATGGCTCCAGCAATTCTAACAATGTGGGTTCTATCCTTGAGCCAGTTTGCAACCCATCTAGTGACATAGGGGTTTATATTTAAGCTGGTGAGCTTATCTATAATGCCCGAGTGGGGTATTGTATTGAAGGCTTTTGCGAGGTCCAGGTAGGCTGTGTGGACCACCTTCCCCTCGTCAATGGCCTTGGTGACTGTTTCAAAGAAATCGACCAGGTTTAAGAGGCAGGATCTGCCCTTAACAAAGCCAAACTGGGTAGGATCCAGTGTCTGTAGGTCCTCAATATCTTTATTTATGAGGTCCATGATGATCCTTTCCATAGCTTTGCAGACCAGTCTAGTCAGGCTTATGGGGCGATAGTTTCCAGGATCCGTTGAGGCACCACCTTTGTGTTGAGGGACCACTGTTGCTGTATGCCACTCTTTGGGTACATATCCTGTATTAAGGCTAAGATTGAACAGTAGTTTTATGTTTGGGTTTAGCTCTTCTTGGAGTTCATGCAGGACGCATCCTGGGACACCATCTGGTCCCATTGATGCTGTGTTTTTTGCTTTGGAGAGGGCGGCTCTTACCTGAGCATCTGAGATGTCAGGGGGGCAGCACTCAGTTGGGATAGATATTTGCCCTTTTGGTGGGGAGGAGGGGGAGAAGTTTGCACTGAACCTGTCAGCTAGGATGTTGGCAATGTCTGTGGGCTCGGTGTATTTTTTGTAATTTTGGACTAATTCTGAGCATATCTGGGAATTCCCACCCAGGTTCCTAACATAACTAAAGAAAGCCTTGTGATTATCCTTAGTGTCCTGTGCAATTTTTCTCTCGAAGCTGGCCTTAGACGATTTTATGAGTGCCCGTAGTTTTTTGCTAATACTGATCAGAGATGCCTTCCCTTTTTGGGATTTTGCTCTATCATGTAGTAGCTTCCTCCTTCTATTGTATAGTTTGTTTATGGCTGGGGTCCACCAGACAGGACGTCTGCCTTTGGAGGATTGGGTCTTGGTTTTATTTGGGATTGCATGATCCATGCATTCCTGAAGGTGTTCATAGAATGAGTTTATAAAGGATTCTGCGGTCTGGGCCATATTTTCCACAGGCCCGGGGGCTTTGAAGGATTTCGCCTCGGTTTTGAGGCATGTGAAATTTGCTTTAGAGAAGTTTTTCACTGCTACAGTCCCAGGCTGCAAGCCACTGGATTCCCCTGGGGTGACAGGGTAAGTGTGTGGGGTGTTAATGGCATGTTAATCCATTGTTCTGGATGTTGGCAGGGTGCTGCTTACAGCTAGGGAGACACCTGCATGGGACACCTCTTCAGCATGCTGCATTCAGTGGGTATTCCCATACAGAAGTGGGGGTCATACTGTACTCATTCCCAACAGCAGGGATATGACCTGTGATAAACCTATGGATGATGGTGGGGTGAGCTGAGTGCATGTGTGATATGGAGGCTTCTTGCAGCTGACTCACATATATACCTGGGACATTCCCCTTATGCTGCCTTTTGCGGGGACATAGGCAGTCTCTCATTACTTCATAACTGTGCCTTTTGTGGTCTGCCGGTGATTGGCCAGACTACATCAGTATTCCATACTACACAGACAACTAATGTGCTGCTAACCTATATGTACAATTCCAAAGGTGTGCGCAGTTGACAGTTACATTTTATGTACTCTGTCTAGGGTACTTCCACCTGTGTACTGTGTATATGTCTGGGCCCACATTCTTGGCATGTCCATCTTTCAGATGGTGACAGATATTGACATCTGAACAATGAGTATGGATGACTGCTGAATTGGGTCTTGCTGGGATGCATTGTGGTTGATACTGCAGTTGTCAGTCCATGTCCCTGTCATCAACAGTACTGGTCATAGGCCACCAGGACACAACCCTCCATGCCTACATGCTGACCACTTCCACACAATGTACAACACACAACAACCTAACACACAGAGCTGTGCATATTGTACACATCCAACAATCTATCCTGTAAATTGGGCCAGCTCAGGTAATCTGTGCTCCACTGTTATTAACCCCACTCGTACATGCTACTGCATTTCTACATAAGATTGTGGGGGGGGGGGGGGCACACCTGACAACTGTAAACATTTCCTATGACTGTACTGGTATTTCAGGTACTCTGTTGGCTTCCATTTCGTTTTATATTTTGACCTATCATGCAGACTAGAGGCATATCAGTAGAGTACAGATCTTAGGTTTTATTGACCTACATTTCAGTTTCAGACTTCATACCCTGCAGAACTAACATACAACTGCCTGATCTGTTGTAGTCTGTCTGTGTAGGTCTGTAGGGGGGCTGTTATCCATTGCCATTAAATGGAGGTCTTAGTACAGCCTTTCTTTATGGTCATCCACAGCTGTCCTGCTGGCTGAGGCTGTTGTTGGGTATGTGAACCTCACTGACATGCACGTGTGTGTCCTATGGACACACATTTGGGCCACCACATGTACTGCAGTGGGATTTACCACCTTGTCTAGTACTGCCTACTTTGTTGATACCAGTATTTGTTATGGATTCCATACTGCCCATATAGGTGTCCACTATCTCCTGCCATCCCATTCAGCCAAATGATTCCCTTGCATGCTCACATCCATACCACAGCTACAACTATCAGAACATACTACTCCATTCAGAAATTGATAGGAAGAATGAGTTACTTGTGGCTGTGCCAGTATTGAGGATGGTGCTGTAGGGCTGACTATGTCAGATGCACATAGTACACTCCCTATACATGGTAAAGCACAGGTAGTGTCATGTTTGGCATCCCTTTTACTGTATGTGTGAGTCAGAGAGAGGTGTCATTCCCTGGGTTCCTACCATGTCAGTGTATCTGTTATGCGTTACCTCTTTGCCAAAGCCTGGGCATACTGGGCATGCCTCCTTCTGCCTACATGGGCAGGCTCAGGTTGTTCCTCCTCCAAGTCACTCTGTGCCTGCGATGGCTTTGGCAATGGTGGGGGGCTGTGTGGCCCTGCCCTGTGCTGTTCCTGCTGCAGCTGTTTCTGCAGGATCATATTGTATAGCCTGGCACATACAATGAAAATTTGTGTACATGTAGCTGGAGAGTACTACAAGGCTCCACCAGATATGTCCAGGCACCGGAACCGTGACTTGAGCATCCCAAACACACGCTCTGTTATGAGTCTCATTTGTGCATGTGCCTCATTATGGAGTTCTTGTTCGGGTATGTGTGCATTTCTGATGGGTGTGATCAGCCATGGCTCCAGTGCATAACCAGCATCCCCCACTAGGTGGCCATATGGGATGTCCCCCCCTGGCAAATCTCTGGTACAGCTGTGTCATATGCCAGATGTGGGAGTCATGATAGCTTCCAGGGCTGCCAGCACACACATTCATTATAATGCCCTGGGCATTGCACATAACCTGGCAGCTGATGGAGGGGAAGCCCTTGTGGTTTATGTAGACCCTACCCTGCTCACCAGGTGGTGCTTTGATGTGTATGTGCATGCAGTCTATAGCATCCATTACCTCAGGGTATTCTGCTATTTTGTGAAAGAGACGAAAATTGCTGGTCAACGCCTCACGGGTGTTGAGGAAATATATGTTCTTACTGGCATGTGCTGACATGGCATCCAGGAACTGGTGGAGTACCTTGGATGCTGATGTCTGTGAGAGCCCCATGATATCTCCTAGTATTCTTAAGCCTACATATACCTTGGTATGAACTGAGATTGATTCCCCTCTGTTGGTTCTGTGTGTGAGGTGTGGCCGGCACAGCTCAGCAATTTGCTGTAGGATGTCCCTGTTCACCCTATAGCACTCCACTACCTTCAGCTCATGTAGCCCCTGGTAGGTTACCCTGGATCTGTACACTCTTCTCCTTCTCCTCACTGTGGGTTGGTCATCAGCATTCTCATCCTCACCACCCTCAGCCTCTTCCACATAATGATGTATGAGAGTGACAGCATACCTTATCATTTTGTTAGTTTTGTCAGGTAAAATTTCCCCGTCTGTGTACACCGGTGGTGTAGAGTATGTGGGAAAAGCCAGAGTGAAAGGTGTTTGCATAGTTTATAGTAGTGTGCTGGGCTGGGCTGCTGCCTGTGTAATTGGCTGATTCTGACACATTTCACCTGCCAGCTATGCTAGTTCTCCTTGATTGCCTTCCTACTGCTATTTTCCCTTCCCATTGCCTTCTTGTTTAAGCCCCGAGGCATGGCGCACATACCCAGTGCTCAGATGTGAACAGAGCTGCTATTTCCTCTTTTATTCTTTTTTTTTTTTTTTGTTTAAAGCCCGGTGCGCACTGCGTGCACCCGTTTAGGCAATGTAAACACTGCTAGGCAGTCTCAGACACATCCTCTTCCTTAGCTGTGCTTAGCTAAGTGAAACATGGGCCACAGGGCTCCAATAAGCTTACAGCATGCATGACACTCCCCCTTATGAGGTCATCTACCTCTTAGGCTTGCACCATGGTGTTGCTGCACCTACACGGTTGGGTGCTAGCTAACATCGAGGAGAAATCTGAGATTCAGTATCAATCCCCTCATTTGCATAAAACTGACTGCTAATGCATGGTTACAAGACTGACAATCAACCTTCCCCCTTAGCAACCACTATTCAATGGTATTGTCTTCTGCATGCCATTGACTGTTATGGCAGAATGCTGATTTTGGTTTAAAAGCTTATTTCCTATTTTTTTTTTTCGGGCCGATGCCATTTGCGCACAGTTGCCCTATGCTTAAATGGCCGAAATCAGCCAAAAAAATAAATAACATTTATTTTTTATAATTTTGCTACTATTTACCATGACAATGGCCATCTATTTTGTCATTGGCATGCCTACAACATTGAATACATGCTTTCTTTGGAGCTGTCATGCCTCTGTTTTATAATTTGCAGAAATGTTTTTGGTTAGTAGCCGAATACATTTCTGAAGGTTACACTATTCCTGCACAGATGCCTGCCTGCTTCCTGGATCACTAATTCACCTCATTTGCATGGTTGTCACCTGCAAATGAGGTAATTAGAATACAGGAGCTGTGTCCATGTAGTAATATTGTAGGACCGCTCATGCATGTCCCAGGAGCTCATCCCTGGATCGTTCATCGGCCATATTGCATGCAGCAGCTCTTGCACTATTCCTGCACACTGTGCAGAGCTTGCTGAATCCTGGGGATTATATATTAATTTTTAATTATTCTGCCCATTTATAAAATATCATGGGTGTTGAAACACTGAGCCACTTGCTACAGCTGTTGAAATATTAAAGTAAGTATTTTTTTATAAATGCAATTGTGAGAAATGATCTTGAACCCTCCCACTGAAGAAATAAGTAATATAAGGTTCTGTATTAGTTCTGCAAAAGACGTATTCATCGAATACATCTTCAGCAAACACCAGCCACCGAAATTCACTTTAGTGAACCACGGAATTTTTCCCATAGTTTGCAAACACTTGGCCATCACCTCAACTTTCCCCTTTTCCCCACTGTAGTGTGATCTCAGAGTTGGTATATATATACATACATATATATATATATATATATATATATATATATATATATATATATATATATATATATATAGTTAGAGGGGTGAGGGGCTAGGGGGTGTGGGGGCAAAGCCCCGCACTTGGGTGGATTTGATTTAGCCCGTTGTGTGTTCCAGATGGTTGGTGGGCCAAATGTTTGCAAGCCATGTGAAAAATTCCGCGGTTTGCTGAAGTGAATTTCGGCAACTGATATTTGCTGAAGATGTATTCAATGAATACGTCTTTCGTGGAATTAATATAGACCCATGCCATAGTGTACTCCTGCCTACCTCAGACCCAGTCTATAATTTTGCCTGAAATAACTGTTATCACTTATAATGTAAAAGTCAAAATTTTGAAAGAAGCCATTTCTCATAAACAGAAATTTCCTTAAATAAGATCCAGTGGCCTGTCACACATTTGTGGTTGTAGATCAAGAAAAGATTCATTAAAGCACTGAGAGCCAATCTACCCTATTGATATGCATTTGTGGTTATGCCCCATTTTAGGGAATGAACAAAAGATTATCTATAGAAAGGACTAGTTTGAAATAAAATCCTTGAAACAATAGTTCATAAATTATGCCTAAATTGATGTATGTGGTTACTCCTCTCTTGACAGTAAACAACATTGTTATTTCCCCAAAAAAATCATCCCCCTGTCTGAATGTAAAGATTCTAAAACAATCTAACGGAAGTTGTCTTCACAATGGCTTTACAAATGTACGTTTCTGTGTGCTGGAAAGTTGCTTATGCATTAAAGTAGACTGCATTGTTTAATCTTTCCTATCCTGACAAATCTATTTATATGCCTGTAAAATGCCATACCACACCATACTCTATAGGTCTAATGCTGTGCATACAAATCTTTGAAAAACCTGAAAGTATTAAAGTGTACTGACTACAGCATGTGAAGCTAGCAGGATCAGGGAATACTGCTCAAGTTTTAGTTTGCATATTTATTATGAATCTAAAAAGGCCATTGAAACTTGAAATATGTAGAAGTCGTGAATGAATATGTCCACGGCTCATCGAGAATATCAACACCCTCTGCTAAAATATCTGTGTAACAAAGATATGAAATACAGTTTTTCATCTCATTCCATCCTTTTCTATTTATGAGAAGCAGCATACAGTAGCAGAGAAATGTTATCAGCACATTATACATCCAATAGTTGGACTAGTGAGATGGTAAACAGAAAACATGATATGCATGACAATGTCAGTACTAGGAACTAACTCAAAATGAATTATCCGAGGGAAGCTATACATTTTCAGAACATAAGAAAAAATGTAGATCAACTACCACAGCGTAAAATAAAAAACTGGCTTATTTAGCAGGTACAGGTTAGTGCTTTTGCGAGGCTACCGCTTCTTCATACCATAAAACAAATATAAATCAATCAGTATTTAATAAAATAACAAGCCAAAAAACACAGCAGAAATAAATACTCAAAATGCAACCAATGGAAAAGTAAGACCACTTATGAATCACCACCTCCCCCTCAAGACAGGTGCAAAGTTACAGCACAGAGAGTTAATAATTGAACTAAAGTGAAAAGAGCAAAATTAGATATACAATTAGCCATAATCATTGTTAGCAGTGGACAAAAAATACGTTTATTTTAAGCCTTAAATCTGACTCTCTCAATCACTGGGGAAAGAGGCTCCATAGGTATAGATCCTACTAAGAAAAAGCTGAGAACTCCAAATGTCTTAAGTCGTGCAATAGGGTCTTTTTAATTTTTATTGAAATTTGCATTGAAGCAAATTTAATAACCAGTGACAAAATGCATATGAAGCAGTACAATAAATTCTAACCATAAAATATTTCAGTTAAATCGTAATATAACAATGAAAGCAATTTAAAATGTAAGTATTTAAAGTGTAGTACACATTTCTGTTTGGAAATATTGAAGATATAGTAAATCAAGAACAAAAGAAAAATATAAAATAAAGTAAAAGAAAAACCAAACTAAATGATAAATTAAAGCAATTTAAAGCATAAATATCTAATGTGTAGTACACATTTCTTTTTGGAAATCTTGACGATATAATAAATCAAGAAAAATATACACTAAAGTAAAACAAAAAGAAAATTAAATGAAGAATAAAACAAAATGAAACTGTGCAAATTAACTAACCAAAATTGCACTGATCACTTTAAAATAACAAAGCATGACCCTCATAGAAAAACATTAATCAGGTAGTTTGAATTTCTATTTTATAAACTCATCATCTAGTTAACAGTAATCTAATTAAGAGAATTGTCAGATCATTATCATAATTCTCTAATAACATAACCTAATTTACTAAAATGAATACTTTATTATAGAAAATTTAAATCCCATTCTACTAGAACTTATTACTTTGCCCAATAATATTTTAGACTAATAAATAATGAACAAGCAGACAAGATCTTTTTTGTAATTGCCAGTAAAGCACCAAAAGAGAAGTACTTGATCTAATATGGTTCATGAAAAAGTAGGTGGAGTGAATAAAATCAGATCTTTTTGTCCTGAAATTATCAGTCTAAAAATAATACACACATTTTTGAAAATATGCCCAAATGTTTTATGAAAAGACATAAATAAAATGTAAGTAGCCAATCAGCTTTGACATTCATTTTAAAGCTCAACCACATGTTGCTCACCTTCTTTAAATTCTGTTCAGTTCTGTAATGGATATAAAACAGTTTTGTGGAAGAATTTTAAAATAAATACCCCAAAAAGGGGTTAGGTTAGTGATCTTAGGTGGAGACTTTAACACTGAATATTTGTCCATGGCAGAGAAATTAGGAAAATACCACCAAATAACATAATAACAGTAAGAAAACAACCAAGGCGAAACTGAAATCACGCAAGGACTGTATTTAATAAAAACACTCCACAAATAAAACGAACAAAATAATAAACAGAGCAGACACAAAATATACATATTATGTCTGCTCTGTTTATTATTTTGTTTGTTTTATTTGTGGAGTGTTTTTAATAATAACAGTAAGACTATTGTAAGGTACTATGGTATGTGAATATGTTATATAACTGAGATATACCCCCGGATTCACTATCCTTCCGTGCAGGACTAGCTTAGTCCTGCATGGAAGTGGCCGTTTAGGAGCAGGACGGCAGCACGCCATGTATAGTAATGAAGATGCACTGCCTAAGCTCCTAAATGGACATGGACCATGTACGAGTGCAGGGGAAGTGTCTGAGAGCAGAGCTCTCATAATATACACACCCCTGGAATCAAGAACAGCAGTGTAGGAGTAAGAATGAGTGAGACCGTTCATAGGGGTTTGCATACCTCCAGCAACAGCCCCCCAAGTGTACAAGAACAATAGTTGCAACATTTAAATATGAAGAATTTTTTTTATGAAACAGATCAAATTTAACCATAGGTGCACGGGTTTGCCCATCGCTTAGCTACGGTTAATACAGCGTAAATGGCACAAGAGAATAAAAAGCAAGATATATGCAAATGAAGCAGTACAGTAATAGTGTAGTGGGCACAGTATTTGCCTTAAGAGCAGTCATTCGTGGTTCGAGCCCCACTCCAGTACAATCTATTTTCCATGTCAAATCACATTATGATCAATTTATTTTGTTGCATAACCTACGACATAACATATATTTGTGAACTGGAGTACTGCATTAAATGCAGACGTGAGGTGTCATTGTCATAATGTTGCAACGTCCACAGATAATCACAAGTGCCCCATACAGTATATGTGCACAGGAATCAGGGATACAAATGGAAGGTAAAATGTGTAATGAATGATAAATCCATACAGGTGCCAAATCCACCACCTACCCAAAAACCATTAGACATCACTGTCTAAATTAGTGCAGTGGTAAGAGGGTGTAAGCACTAATAAGCAAAAGTAAGCATAGTTATGCAGTAGTAAGCGGGAGTAAGCATATTTAAGCAGTAGTTAGCTGGTTTAAGCCTTTTTGCATGGGGGTAAACAATGCACACACAGATTAAGCAATATTGAAGCTAACTCACTGTATGCATACTTAACTTGAGGTTAGCATTGCTTACCTTTGCGCAAACCCAAGCAAACCTGCTTACAATTGCTTAAAAGTGCCTTAATCACTCTGTATGCATCAGCCGCTGTTCTGGCCAGAAACAAAATAAACAGCCTTTGCAGGTCTTGAACCGAGGACCCTGCACACTATAGTCACAGTAGTTAACCACTAAGTCATCACAGCAGTACATAAGATTGAGGTATCACCAATCAGATCCTCACCATAGGAAATACAAACTGAACTTGGGAAAGGAATCTATACACAGTTTTATATTGTATAACCAACTACAGGACATAAATATGTGAACTGGAGTACTGCATTAAGCCCAGTCACTCACAATCACACTGACAAACAGAACAGTATGTATGGCAGGAAGCAGTAGGCCTGCATTTACCCAAGGTGAATTGCATGGTAATGTACAGCCAGATACCTTAAGGCAGGTTACCCCTGATATCCCTCACATGTTGTAACAGCCTAGGTTAGTTATGGTGCATCCCCCCCATAGACTGACATACAGGGGCATATAACACTGTTACATACACTGACCTGTGGACTGCATAAGGGCACACATGTATTGTGCAGATGAAGCCCACACATATATGGACCCAACCCCACAATATTTATAGGATTTGTAGGGGCCACAACAGCAGTGGAATGATGGCAAGAATGGTAGCATGACATACTCACAGGCCACTACATAACAACCCCTGACCGCGTGTCATATGGACAAAGCCTGGTATGTAGGTGGAGGACAGAGGCCAAAACACAGGCCCATATGTGAAATAGTGCTGTCATACAGTAAGCAAGTTGCTTTTGTTACAGGATAGTCTGCAACATACCCTTAGTCAGGAATACCAAGTCAGAAACACAGATGGATGTAGCCATGTACTGATAGCACTCAACACACACACTGCCAGTGATATATCTGACACAAGACCTGTGTGGTGGACAGACAAAACATAACAGGCACACCTCTGGCCATCAAGTGGATAGGTACACAGTTGAGAGTTATGCAGGCAGACTGCAGTCCATGTTAAACTAGTATGTACACACAAACCCTGTAACACTGGTGCTATACAATGGATACAACAACACTACTCGCACTCTGTTTGTAATTCTGGAACCTCATACAAATATGTAGCTGGCCTGAGTTTGCAAGTTCTCTTGTAAGAGGTATTGCTACCTGCTGTCTGTCACACTACTGCCCACACACAGGAAGGATGTCCACCATACAGGAAAGGTAATGATGTATGGATTTATAGTAGTGGGCTGGCATGACAGTGGTAATTGGAAGTACTACACAGCATGCTGCATGCAGGTAGCAAGTGGAGGACACTGATTGGTGCAGAGGCCATTACCTGTTCATGTGCATCACCTACAAAAGCCATGCTGCAATCTATTCCAAGCAGCTCAATCTATTCACTGGAGAGAGAGAGAGAAACAGAAAACAGAAAACAGATTCACAACAAAACCAGAACCACAACCTAACCAAAAACAGAAACAAAGGAAGCAGGCTAAAGCCATAGCCAAGGAGAAAATAAACAGCTCCTACAAGGACACCATCCACAACAGACCTCATTCCCACAACAGGTATGTGAAGTATATATGCATGTAATTGACTGTAGTACTTGGTCCATAATACTGGGGTAGATGATGTGGAATTATATATATAAATGTGTGTGTGTGTGTGTGTGTGTGTGTGTGTGTGTGTGTGTGTGTGTGTGTGTGTGTGTGTGCCATCAGGTGTTGCTGTTGTAATGATGTTCAGCTGAACAACTGCTATGGACATTAGAGTCTGTCCCTGTGGATAGTGGGCCATACCCATCAACTGTGCAGAGCAGCACTGACTGAAAAGATGTAAGCCATAATAGTGTGTGTTGTGTAATGGGAAGCATGTATATTACTGTGGCCAATAGCTGGTGGTGGAAGTAATGCCATAATGATGGACATGTGGGTTCCAGAGCCCACCACTTGCAGGACACTCAGGTTAACATGTATTGTAGCATGCTGAAATGCCATAGGTGTGTAACAGACGTACCTGCAATCTGGCACTATATATACCCCCATAATGTTAGGCTGTGTCCATATGTGGCACCTGTCTGTGTTGTAGCTGTGCAGGAAGGAGAGTTAGAGATTGTGGACCTGATGTCTGAATGTACCCCATGTATAGGTATGTATATGTGTACATAAATATATATATATATATATATATATATATATATATATATATATATATATATATATATATATCTACATGTATGTCTACAGATATACAGATACCCATATGTAGACATATATATAAACACATATATACAACATAATATATATATATATATATATATATATATATATATATATATAAAAACTATATATATATATATATATATATATATATATATATATATATATATATACACATGCATATGTCTACATATATACAAACACACACACACACACACACACACACACACACACACACACACACACACACACACACACACACATAAGTACATGCCTCCTATATTACCACCACAGTGCTGCATGCTATGTGTGAGGGAGCAGCACACATAGCAATACACATAGATAAAACAACAACGATGTGGATAAGCACTCAAAAGTAACCAATAATTCAAGAAAGAGAGTGCTAGAGTAAAAGCTGAACTCAAACGAGGTATATGCAATTTGTTTATTAAATCCACACAATGCAGCCAATATACTACATAAACACCTTTACACATCAGATTCGCATTTTTTGTCTCACTGGATAAGACTTCATCAGATGACCAGTGTATAAATCGATTAATCATTTATACTGAAATTAATTAGTAATGATCCAATGAATTTAAATAAGTGCATTTTAAAAAGTGGATTTAATAAACGAATTGCATATACCTTGTTCAAGTTCAGTTTTTACTCTAGCACTCTATTTCTTGAATTATTAATACACATAGATATATACAGCTGTAAGTGTGTGCAACATGGATGGGTATGTCACATGTGAACCCCTTGTTGGGACCACTTTGCCCTTGTCTGTGAAGTAGGGAATGGGAATATGGGGAAGGATAGCAGGTATATTTGTAGAGGTGGTTTGGGTTGGTAGATATAGAGGACAGCCTACAGGGGTGGTATATGACACATGTGGTGGGTAAACACCCTGCATGGTGTGTGTGGTCTTCAATATGGAAGCCCCATGAGCTCCCATATGGAAACAATGGGAACAAGGCTCCCACCCATTGCTACTCACAACAGCAGTCCACGGGCCTGAAAGTGCCTGGCCTGGAGGCTGAGCAGGAGGAGCATGTGGACCCTGTGAATGTGTACTGGGTGCCTCAAGGTGCTGTAGCACATCCCATAAGTGTCTGCGGAGCCCCCCCTATGGAACAGACCCTGGACCTGACCTCGGGTGACAGGATCATGTCTGTGTGTGCCCCGAGGGGGGGGGACAACATCCCCTGAGGTGGTGCCACCTGAAGGTAGTGCTGGACCAGTAGATGAGGAGGCCCCAGGGTGAGTCTCACATGTGATGTGGCCTGGTAACATGGCCAGATGAGGTGGGTGAGGTAGTTCTGTTGGCAACTATTCCCTAAACATGCTATTGTGCCACTGTTATAGAACATATGTGGGTAGTAATAGTACACACAATCCTGAAACATGTCCAACAGCATGCATAGATATCCCCAATAATACAGAATGACAGATATGCAGCAATCACATAGCAAGCATACCACATGCATATATGGAACCACAGTGGCCCTGACAATAGCATGCAGGTGAAATAATCTGCAACAGGCCAGCAATGATAGTGTCCACACAGGGAACATGACTACAAACACATAGCACAAAGTGTGGTACAATACAATATATGTCCCAATGGTAGGTAAGTTGTAGCCATGCCTACTGAGTTGTGTGAACAGTTTGTTGTCGCTGATATGGTGCAGGGGTGTCAGAGATGTGTATTAAGAACTATGGTGACCTTGCTGTGTGAGTTGCTCAGACCTGTTGCCATCTTTATGTCTTTCAGGCAAGATGTCTCACTGCCGTCTACTCGCGTATTCAGCTGCAGAAAATGAGGTTGTGTTGAACCACCTAATACAGCACTATCCAGTTCTGTTCAGCAGGGTGGCCTATGAGCAGCAGGAGTGGACCGCCCTGTGGAACGATCTAGTCCACAGGGTCAATGATGTCGGCTTGCATAACCGCAGTTATGAGCAGGTCCGGCATCATTGTTCTGACCTGCTTTGCAATGCCCGTCGGCATGCTGCTGCAGTCCAGGGGATCACCTCGCAACAGGGGGGGGGGGTCATGCCATCCATCCCCCCGACACGTGTTGAGGAGCTCCTCACCAGCCTCATGACACCTGCCTGCCAGCACACCCAACAACTGGCAGAGACCATTGTGGAGGTGGGTGCTACCCACACACCGGCTGAGCATGCAGGTAAGCCTACAGGGCACATCAGTAGACTACTGTTGTGTATGCATCTGCATCTGCATAGGTAGATCATGCATATGTGCGATGTCATATATATAGTCTGTTGCTGCGTAGTAGTAATAAACAGATGTGCATAAGCGGTAGTATTGTGGACTTGTACTGTTGATGTACTGCAATGCTGCACCCACCATCTAGCAATGTCACAGCTGTGGCCACTGACATCACATCTCTCACACTCTTATGTAAGTCCCTCTAGTATTCCACCAAGGCAGCAGCCTGTAGCTGGTGAGTATGGTTTATGTAGATGCTTGCCAATACACCGGCATATAATGGTTATGGTATATTCCATGCACACATCTAACAGACCTACCCATAATGCATGCCGTACATATTCACGTATTGTTGCTGTTAAATGCACTGCATCACAGTGGTGACCATGATGGGGTATCTGAAGGGTATGTCAGACACCTGCAAGATAACTAACATCCTGTCATTGCGAAATGTGTCCACAGGGATGAACATAATGGTGGGACACATGGCCTACAGTGTGAAACATCACCCTTATACAGTGCAACAACAGTGCATATACCAGTATTACAATGGCAACTGTTACAGATCAACACTATGGCATAAAATAATACTATGGTGCACATTATTAGCTGGGACTAGGCTGTAACACGTGGTGTTCAGTGTATGGGACACTGAAAACTGACAAACATGTGTAGGTCATACTTGTCAAGCATTTGCAAAAAGGCTCAAGGTGGGGAGGGTGTGTCAGCATGACAGACCAGTGCACTGCAGCAGGGATTCTAAGGATACTAAGAATGGCTGTATCTGCACACAGTCAGGTTCAGGAACTGTGGCAGATGTAACCCTACTCCCACAGCAATAGTGACGGCAGTGTGTGAACACCAAGGGATGTGCACATGAGTAGACTTTGGAATCATGCAGAGTTGGGGGACATGTGTAGGGCAGACTGACAATATACTGGCAAATGCAATTGGTCCATGCTAGTATACCCCTGCCAGGAATAGTGACTGCTGTAGTACACATAACAATAGATGCAACAAGCAATCATGATAAGGCCGTGCACACATATGCACCCAAGGAGTGTATGCATCGTGGTCAGCCTCTGCACACCTAATACATTTCACAGACACTGCATGTGAATGTACAGACATATTAGGCCCATGTACTGTTAATATATGCGGCGATGTGGTCCCATGGCAGTTCAAGGAAGAGTGCATCATATCAATAAGGGTGTGTACACTCCCTTTAGCCATGATACATGCACCGATGATGTTGTGATCTATAAATCAGACATCAGGCATTCACAAATGACATCTGTTCACATATCACCCCAGGTATGTGTCACTGAAAAACATAGGGGCTGTGAGCATTAGAGCAGACATAACTGAAACAGTAATACACATTCAGCAATGGTTTGTACACCTGTGAGGTTTGGTGCACAGTATATGGCAGGGTGCAGAACAGGTGCATAGCAATACTGTGTACATGGGTCCAGTGTTTTCCAGGGGAAGGGGCATCACCTACTAACACAGCCCATGCATCACACACATGTATACTGTTGCTAGCATGGATTAACTACAGCTACACTGCATGCTGTTGAGTACCATATGTTATGCATGTTGACAGATGGGTAATGGGAGGGCTGTGTGTACTATCTTTGTGCAACCTCACCTGTATATGTGTGTGTGTGTGTGTGTGTGTGTGGCGGGGTTATTTGTCTGTAAGTGCAATCTGGTGGAGTGAAAGGGGGTTATGCATGTAGGGTGTGTGTGTGTGCATGTGTGTGTGTTTGTGTGGGTGTCCATGTATACACATGTGTGATTGTGGGGTTGTTCATATGGCAGTATGTCCCTTTGAGATTGTGCAGTACATGGACATGGACATGGACTGACACATGAGACACCAGGAATACTTGTCTGATATGTAATCACAGGACAGCTGATAGTATAATAAGGTCTGTAGCATGGAACATGCATTGGGAGGGAAAGTAGACACCAGGTATATCCTTAATATTGCAATCAGCAGAAAGGTGAATGACTACTCATGTATGCAGCACTACAGATGCATTGGGGAATTACTAGACAACACCGAGGAGTGTATCCATATATTACTGCTGTTCACATGATAGGTTGATTGAGCAGCAGATCTGGCATGTACTGAACAATACTTACACATGACACTCCAGTGTGTAACATTATGGAGTGAACGTAGTAGCCCCTAACATATAGGGGCCATGCTCATGGTGTCCGGATATACGCAGGGTGAACACTGGATGACAGCAGTGAGCCCATGTAAAACCTATTCCACTCAGGTCAAGGAGGTATTGGAGTAACAGGTCTTGTGTTGTGATCACCCGTCTAGGCATTTAGAGGAATGATACATTAATAAGTGTTATTGATGAGTGTATGTTACCAAGTGTGATGCAGGATGGGGAACCTGTGTGAATAACCGTGGGACTGTCTGTAAAATCAGGGACAGGTAGGTGTTAAGGTGGAATGTGTGTGTGTGTGTGTGTGTGTGTGTACTGTTATGCAATGCTGTACAGGTCTTAAAGTGCATTTATTGTTTTCCCCCACAGGTGGTGAGGTGGGTCAGGGTCCCTCCTGCATGCAATCTGATGTTAGTGTCCATACAAACACCGAAGATGATGATAGTACTGTTGAGGCACAGGCGGGGTTGCCAGGGGCCAAAACTGCACCATTGTTTGACATCCCTTTCTTAGTCACCCCAACCCCGCACACAGTTACAGTGCCTATACATACCCCATCACCTGTGGCCATAGCAGAGGGACAGTTGGCGGTTGGTGGCAGTATACAGGAGAGTGTGGTATCTATGCCTACTGTGTCTAGTCACAGCAGGCATAGCCAGATGTCTGGCAGGGCACCTCACAGGCAGATGTACCCGGGTGCTCATGGTAGGGCTGCTAGTTATCATGCCCCTGCCAGAAGCACCACAACTGGTACCACCAGGCGCCTGTTTCAGACTGTCATAGGTGCGCAGGCATGTATAGAACTGTACACCAGACAGGGCCTGATTCTGCAGATGGCTGCTCTCACATCTGCAAGAGACAACTTCCATAAACTGTCCGGTGCCCTCCGTGATTATACTGATGTCATGGATAGATGGTTGGGTGAGATGGTGTGCCTCATCGACTGTGGTTTGTCCGTGCTTGAACATGTAGTGGGAGTGTGGTGACAGCCACGTGGATGTAGGTCAGCAACACCAACAGCTGGTGGTCAATGTGGACGTGCTAGGACACCAAGGCACTCCTGTAGTGGCAGTACCAGCCCCAGCACTGCAGGGGGGGTGCTGTCCACACCACACTACAGCAGGCCATGTGCACGTGGCCCTGGCCAGTCCCAGGAGGGACCTTGTTCCAGCGGACATCTGTCATCATCAGGGGAGAGTAGCACATCGAGGCCAGTACCTGGACATGCTCATGGAACCCCTGGCAGGCACAGTCCACATGTCCATGGCTGGAGGCGGTGAACTGCACACCTGCCAGGTATGGTCTGCAGCTGTCCAAAAAAGACATGTACAGGGCAGCCAAATGGCAGAACTATGTGCATGCATACCCACACACTATACAAACACACCTAGGGCAACCCCATACCTACACACACCACATCACCATGTCCATTTCAACTAATTATACCCCTCACCCACACACATGGTGTCAAATGTATGGCCCACCTGCAGTTTCTGGAAAACCAACAACACACCCTGTGCATATTATGATACCTGTGCCACATCGCTGTCATCCATAACATCGATGCAGGGACAGGCTAATATGGTTCTGATGCACACGGTGACTATACTACAGTGTACCAATTCACTTCAGTATAACATGTTGTCAGGAGTAATGTTTAATGCATACATGTCAGGTAGTTTAGCTGTCCAGCAATGATGCATTATAGCTGTTAGTAACACTGGGTGATTGTGGTCTCCATAATGTTATCTATTTGTTGTGTATGTGTACAGGTGTCAGCAGGAGGATGGTCTGCAGTCATATTCCACAAGGGGTATGGCACTGTGGGTGACACCATGGCTGTGGCATATCTGGGGTACAGTTGAACATGTCACAGGTTTGTGTAACAGTTATTGCCTGTGCCACATGGACAGGTGATCCACTGGGACATGCATAATCAGCAACCTGATGTAGACCCATCCACTTACATGCACACTCTTACTTGGCAACACTGGGACTAGACCCCTACCTATGTATGTAGTGCTACTGAAGTGTGTTGCTTTCATTCCACACACCACACAGCGTTTAGGGTGAGGTGTGTTCCAGGTTACATGTTAAATGCAGAACATCCCCAGACATGTACAGTATGGTAATGGGGGATGTAATGGTTGTATATGGACAATACATAGTATGACATACCATCATATACACATTGCCAGACATAACAGAGAGACCTGTGCCTATCAGTGCTAACTAACTTGTCAGTGTATCCAATGTGTTACAGGTAGGCTGCACACAGCACATGCATAACTGGGCTAGATTGTGGTGTCAGTTACCTGTATGGTTGATGGTGGCAGTGGTCACCATACAGTGGTACATGGGACATATACCTGGTGCACCATGGTGTAATGACAGTGTACACAGCACCCACATCCCACAGTGGATATTGTACTCACTGGAACCCATGATGACACTCTGACATACTCACCATCACACATTTCCCATGACTGCGATACAACCCATTGTATATACCAGCAGTGGTACTACAGGGATATGCATCTAATGCACATACCACAGGCATAGTAGGGTGTTGCATTGTCATGTCTCATCTATGGAGAGCAATAACACTATCCATACTACTGTGTGGCAATGCATATTGTAATAGGAGTATGTGGCCTCAGAATGCTGTACCCTACAGATATACAGGCATGCAGACATACACACACTTTATGGGTTTCCCATGCCTATCGAGCCATTTGTACAACACTGTTGTACTGGTACTGCATGGCTCATGTATCCATTAGGGAGAGGAGCGTAACAGGATACATGTAATGTCTGATACAGCAGCAGACACATCTTACTATGGCAATGGGTGTTGCAGTGGTTATGGTATTCCCAACAGCAGGTGTACTAACACACAGATGCTGCTATCCTCAGTAATTCTCATGTACACGTGTCAGTACTGGGGTGCATTGCTGCAGGTGGTCATAGGTGTGTACCTGGCTATTGTCTATGGAGTGATGGGTTGTGTAGGGGATGTGTGTACAGTGGCGTCATGCCAACTGCCATGTGCCAGCAGGCAATCTATTGACAGACATCACTGTGCTGACCCTCAGGGTGAGAGTGATATGCATCAGCCAATCCTCTGAGTGCCTCCTGAAAATAGCCACCGAGGTGATCCAGTTGACATGTATGCAACATGTATTACAACAGGTCTATATTATATCATCGAACGCTTAAAAAAGCGAACGCTGATTGATCGACCTAATTTAAGTGAAAGCTTACAATCTCAAACTGTCAGATCAGTGATTTTTTTCCCAGGGAAAAAAATCACCGATCCAAAACACATACACACAATACAAGGACACCAAACAAACAGAAATCCACACACATACACCTAAAATCTGATACCTAACCCTACACTAAACTATGCACACACCACTAACTACCCACTTACCTTAACCCAAACCCTAACCCTAAGGTCCGTCACTATCGCACACTCACCTCACCTGCTCCCTAACCCTAACTCACTTAAAGCTGCCCTAACCCTCATGTCCACTCAATCGCACACACACCTAACCCGAGCCCTAACCCTAACTCACCTAAATCACCCTAACACTCACATCCACACAATCGCACACTTACCTGAATCCAACTGGCAACTTTCCACCATAACACTGAAAATACCGAAGCAACAGAAATGGACAACCAAATTCTTTCCCTAGGAAAAAATTTGAGTTTCTGCTGCTTCAATATTTTGCAGTTTTGCGAAAAAAAGTTTGATCAATCAGCGTTCGCTTTTTTCAGTGTTCGAGGATATAATATAGACCCATTACAACACATGGTTAGTGTCTATGATGGAGACCTGTACCCAAGCATGTTCTGTTGACTGTGGTAGTATAGTGGAGGTACCCATGGCATGTGGTGCATACAGGGTGTTGTCTCATATATGTGCCAGTTGTAACAGCTGGGCAGACATGTCAGTCTCAGTCAAACATAGGTTGCTTGTACATGTCCAAGTTGGATACCTGCCATCTGCACATCTGTACAGGGACTGACAGACATCAGCTTGGCAAGTAGCTATGCAGTAGGATGAATGGGTCGACAGATAAATGTTTGACAACAATATGCTTGCCATTACTACATGTTGGAAGCCTTCAATGACATGTGCTGTACAGACGGTAGTCTACAGTTACATTCCACATGTCAGATCATTATCCAGTAGGGGATATATACTGTGACACAGCTCACACACCAGGAACACGACAGTGAGGCCTCAGAGTCCAGCTATGCCCGTAGGTGTGATTGTTGTCAGTACTATATTTAGCACTCTACTCTTGCCTGGAAAAGCACTGTAAATAGTAGTACAGCCATGATACACTACATGCCAGTGTGACAGCATGTAACCTGGGTTACTACCCTTGTATGTAACACATTCACATGGATAACAGTGCTGTATAGGTCTTATATACTTGTGTGCCCCAGACATGACACACCTTGCTACTGTAATGACAGCACATAGATGCATGTATTGTACATAGCATTACATACACTTATTACAGATGTTATTACCCTGCTATGTTATCAGACTGGGATGTGAGCACTGGTTACCAGGGCTGAGCCATACTTAGCAGGTGTCAGCATTGCTGCAATTTAACAGCTAAGCAGATTTGTACATTAGTAAGCAAAGCCTACACAGTGTAAGCGCCCTATGTTTAACCATAGCTTAGCACCGCTTAGCTTCATTTAAACCTGCACAGACGCACTTAAAGCTGCTCAAAACTGCCTTAACCACTCTGTATCCAGCAGCCCTGTTCTGCCCAGCAACAAAATAGACAGCCCTGGCAGGTATTGAACCAAGGACCCTGTACACTATAGTCACAACAGTTAACCAGTACGCCATCACAGCTGTGATGTCAGTTGTTGTTTTTCCACTATATCTGTCACTACACATATTGAATAGTATTGAACAATTGCTTTGACTTCCACAATTGTGTAGTACTTGTTATTGATATTACTGTTGCATCACATATGTTGTTAATTCTAAATATACACATATCAGATACATACAGTGAGATACATCTGGGGAAAGCATACACAACAGTGATGTTTACACATGACAGAAATATGGATATATACATATACATATGTTGATATATGTAACATGTACATACACATATATATTCATACATATGTATGTTTACACATGTGTATAGTGCATCATATATATGGCCATTTGTATATCTCTTTGTATGTGTATATATATATATATATATATATATATATATATATATATATAGAGATGTATGCACATCCTATATGTACAGATATACCTATTTATGTTGATATATATGTGGATATCCATAACTTTATGTGCATATGTATATATATATCTGTATATGTGTAGATATATATTGCTGTACATATGTATATATTTGAGTGTTTATATGTGTGTGTGTGTATATATATATATATATATATATATATATATATACACACACACACACACATACACACACACACACACACACACATATATATATATATATATATATATATATATATATGTATATATATATATATATATATATATATATATATATATATATATTTGTTGTTGTGTCTTTCGGCTTTTTCCGGTTAGGGGTCGCCATAGTGGAACTCCAGTCCGTTAATGATTGGCAGTAGATTTTTACGTGCCAAGTTGTCAGCCCTGATGCACAACCTTCAATGAAGGTACGCCCATTCACGCATGTCTCCACACAGAAGACACTCTAGCTGAGAATCGAACAGGACAACGTCTTACTGTGAGGTGACAACTGTATACATATATGTTTACCATATGTCCAGAACATGAAGTGGAGTCCTACCTCAGCACCAATGGTCCCAACCTCTTAGTGCAAGGGGATGTCATGTATGTATTGCAGGTATATATGTAGACATTTGCTACTGTAACAGGGATTGTCTTAACAGACGTGTGTGGGAGGTCACATCTGCTTTCCACATGTGTGCCATTGGCTACTGACAGACATCCTAAGGAGATCATAGTACAGTACCACTGCTAGTACAGTAATGATCCATTGGACCTCAGCAGAGATATGACCAATATATGTGGACAGTCTGGTACTCTGTGGTCAGTCCAGAGGTGTACACAATTCCCCTTCATGCGAGACATGTGGACCACGCCTCACAATGTGGATGTTAATAGCCATGTACATGGGTATATCACGTAAATACTGGACTACATATGCCCACACAGTTTATGCATTCCACACGCCAGTCTGTCCTGACACATAATACCTGGTGGTGCAGTGGTCACATGGCCACATACTACTCAGTTGTTAGTGACATACATCTGTGCAGAATCCCATTGCTTTGTCAGAAATACACAACAGTTATGGTGGCCTGGCAGCAGTATGTCTTGCAAATAACTAGGCATAACAGCACACTGGGTAATTACACTAGGCTGCTAGGCATGTCACAAAACACTTTGCAAACTACAGGCAGACTGCCACAACACTGGACTATATTTTGTATGGTGGAATACACATGTACCTGCAATAATAGCAGGCTGTACATGCATGTCACAGCACAGAGTAACAGACACCTGTGAGAAAGTACATACCCACAACCAATGTGAACACAGCCATAGCGACATATGGTACACAAGCTCAATATGACACTATATGGACTGTCTGATAAACACCATCCTCATATGTGCCACTCACACATTAACCCTACATACACTGAGACATGACACAGTGTGGTTCGATGCCTGTGGTATGGGACACGTGTGTGTCTGGCCCTACAGACATGTGAACTAATAGGGTACCATACACTGGAGCAGCATGTAACATCAGATAGAACAGGACCAAGAACAATGGCATCTACCACAGTCTGTGCACAGCCGAAGGTATGTATGCGCAATACACATACTTTCGACAATCACCATAAGTACACAGACCCCAGTACTGTACACACAACCAGAGAATGGCCAAGTTATGTCCTCAGAAACAACCCCTACTATACATAACATGTCTAGCAGTCTGATATCTGACTGGCTTGTTATCAGGTATGATGTCAATAGATAATGGTGTACAGAACATATGCACCTCTTACTGCATGACATATGTGCAACGGTTGACAGACTTGTGGCTGGAGCTACAAACACTAGCCCAATATTGGCATGTTGCTGTGATAACCTCATACATTTACTGTCGTACCAGGGTTTGTTGTGACATATGCCCTATGAGGGATATGAAGTCAGTAACTCTCATGGCTGTCACCATGTACTGACTGCAATCCTCACACTATGCTTCTGCAGTTTTCAGATAAGTGTTCTGTGAGTAACACAAGAAACAAAGGGCTCCACACACTGCCCAGTCTGCAGATAACCCTACAGATGGGAGTTTCTTCAAACACATAACACTGTCATGTCAGGTATTAAATCATGTAGACCAGCCATATCCACACACACACCCTGTTAAACCAATATTACTCCAAATGCAGAAGAGCAGCGCTTACATTCTGTAGTCATGTCTGGCACACCCCCTCCTGTCTGTTGGCCTGTTTCCACAGTGTATGTTGTTAGAGGTAAATCCCAATACCACCTGTGATGCTGTTTGCCAAACGCCAAATGTAGGTCCTGCTCACAGTGAATGAAAAGGCCCAACACCAACATGATGTTCCTAGATATTGGAGTGTGTTTCCATACAATTGTCTATGGGAATGTTACCACAGCTGTTCCACATGCAATCAGCTAGAGGGGGACTGCAATTCATGCAGAAGCCATCAGCATCACTTACAAAACACAAGCTGCTGCCTAAGCAAAGCAGGTGTGCTTCTCCACATCCACCAGAGAGGGAGTGAGAGGGACAGACAGAGACAAAATAAGTCAGGGAGGGGGTGGGAGTGTAAATCCTAAGCATGTTTGTGTCATACACCTACCAGTATGGGGTTTCAAACCCCTGACTGACTATGTATTGCTATCACATGTCTATGCAGTTATTGCATGCACCACATAGCTTACATGTTGGGGAGCTATTCAAAGGTATATCTGATGGTGAGTGACATCTGCAACAGTGATATAGTAGCGATAAGGTAGGTGTAGTAGAAGTGCCTGTCCACATGAACAGGTGTCAACGTCAACAAAGCCACACTCTCTCAGGGACTCACACACATTGACATAGTTGGCAGGGTCAGGAATAGACTTCCTAACTAGCTAGTTTGCCACAGTACAGGAATGTGCAGGTATCACATGCACCACAGAGGTCATCCGGATGTTATATGGGCAAAGAATATGTGAAGGTGTCTGACATCAGACAGCATGCTTCAGTACACCAATGGGAGTTGTAGTGAGTGTAAATGTGGTCAAAAGCATCATACTCCACACACACAGACACAGGGTGCCAGTACTGACATGCATGGGTGCATTGCTTCACAGGTATGCAGTGGTTGACTGTGCCAGAAGGCTGTACAAGGCTAGGTGAAGGGTATACCTTGGCATCAGGCCACATGACAATGGTCTGCAATGTGGCTCAGTGGTGTAGTGTCTGGATTGGCCCACACAGGTGGATATTGTATTCATCATCCAGTCACCTGGGTTACTATTGTGTGTGGCCAGTGCTGTGCAATGCTTGCCATGTATGTGTTCTATAGTCCATGACATGGACGGTGTCTGGGATATGCACACATCCCACATGCATGTTCAGTGACATGTGGAACTGTACCTGGGGTGTCTGGCCCATGCCGTGTACACAGATTGTTATTATTAGATGTGTCAGTCCTGGCCTCATGTGGGGGAACTGGTAATGGACACATGGTTGACCCGCCACCTATACTGATAGCATGATACAAGTATTTCCTGGTGTCAGTGGCATCTGTCCATACAGGGCATGAGTTTAAGGCATAGTATGTCCTTTGTGGGTCACATTTGATGGCACCACAGTTGTTGCAGGTGTCCGGTGGGGAACATAGTGAAGGCACACCTTCTGCAATGATGTGCCTATTGTAGTGATGGGACAGGGTGCCATGCCCTCTGTAGTCCACTGCAATCACACCATGGTTACTATCTGTGGGCAATATGCAGGATGCTACCAACAAAGTGGATGTTGCCTAGGCAAGTGTGTTTGTGTATGAGCATGGGTTGAGAGTGTTCTCTGGGTAATACAAGGGGTGCTTACTTTGTTCACTAGGCCTTGATGTCACATGTAGGGGTATGTATTGGCACCCCAGCATCTTGGCTATTTGACATCTGTTATCCTTGTAAGGTGGACATTGTGACATATAATAGGGCCACCATATAAGAAATTTGCATAACCCGCTCCACACTGAGTACAGTTGTTAAACACTCACAACCACCTCCACACAGGATACGAATGACAAACACAGACACACACTGTTTCCATGTCTAGGATTAGAACTGCTACCTAACTAGTTTATCACACTACAGCATTAAGCAGTTATAGGATGCACCACAGAGATTACTGGGCTAGTCCTTCCCCAAAGGTGTATTTCAAAGTGAATGACATCAGGCTTGCTAAAGAAGGACAGTGGAGGTTACATTCACACACACACACACACACACACACACACACACACACACACACACACACTTGCCACATCTGGGATTAGAACTCCTACTTAACTAGTTTATTACACTACAGCATTATGCAGTTATAGGATGTGCTGCAGAGGTTACTGGGCTAATCCTTCCCCAAAGGTGTATTTCAAAGTGAATGACATCAGCAGACTTGCCTACATAGGGCATTTGAATTCTAGTGAGTGTGACAAGCCTATAAAGCATTGATCCCTACACAGACACACACGCAGGTGCCACATCTAGGATTAAAACTCCTACCCAATTAGTATATCACACTACAGCATTACGCAGTTATAGGATGTACCACATAGATTACTGGGCTATCCTTTCCCCAATGGTGTATTTCACAGTGACTGACATCAGCAAGCTTGCCATAGTTGGGCTATGGGGAGGGCAGTGTGTGTGTGTGTGTGTGTGTGTGTGTGTGTGTGTGTGTGTGTGTGTGTGTGTGTGTGTGTGTGTGTGTGTGTGTCTGTGTGTGCATTGGCCATAACCCATCATCTAGAGGCAGACACACCACACTCAGGCACACACAGGTTTATATTCCACAGGTACGTGTATACAACTGTTAGATAACTACTGCCTTGTACAGTCATGTTGCACAGTTAGCACTAGCACCACAGAGTCTATAATGCTGAGGAATACCAGTGGTTAATTTCTACAGTGAGTGACATTTACAAATCATGTGGTTGTAGCCATTTGGCTGTGTGCTGGGTGGGACAGGCCTCATGACGGAAGGCTCTTTGTCACTGTCTCTCTCTTCCACACATCTATGTATGTGTACTTTTGGCCTATTATAGTGTGTTGTAATTGGATATATGTGTGTATTCCTATCCAATGTGTGTGCAAAGCATGACTGGTGCATACTGAGGAGTGTATGCACTAACACCTGCAACTGTCAGATATGCATAGTCCACTGTTGTTGCCAGACATGGGCTTCATTTCTTTAAGTGTGTGAGCATGTCCAGTATGACCTTTAAGTATTTTGTTGTCTGACATTGCCTTCATTTCTCTAAGTGTGGGAGCATGCCCAGTATGCCCTTCTGTATTGAATGTGTGGATCCATTCCAGGTAGATTGTACTCCAGTGCAGACTTTTGTGTTCTACACCTACAGCTAGCAAACTGTTTCTGCAGGATATCTGTAGATCAGTTGGTAATATGGGGTCAAACTGGGCAAGGGATAGTGGGTACTGTATGTAATTGTGTTTGTGATGCTTCTGCTACATGGTCCTGGTGTTAGCAGAGATATTCAGACATGTGTGGTGTTATACACTGTGATGGTTTATGTCCTCAAGTACTGTCAGGTAGATATTTTTTGCTCGCAGTGATGTCCTGGGGAGCACAGGGTGAATGCAGCTGTCTCCAGTATTGTGGTAAAATGCCTACATATTCCTGCAAACTAATGCCATTCTGGAGGGGGAGCTGCAGACACTTGCTGCTGGGTCTGTGTAACTGGTTCAGCACCATGGTACAGTGGTGGCAGGAGATCATATACTTGCACGTCCATCAATGTGACAGTATGGCCTTATCTTGCTGTGCCAATACCTCACAACTGTACAGATTCACACAGGTCACCCAGAGGCAGGGGTCATAAGTCAGGACATTACCCCTATTGTGGTGTACGGGCAGGTTTGTAGCTACCCATTTTTATGCTTGCAGCCAGGGATAGTATGTGCACACGGCTGTGTTTTGGACTTCGCACATTCCATGCTGCCCATGCTCCCACCCCCCCGCCTCTATTATTCTATTCTCTGATACTTTCCCTGTAGTTATCACCTCATCACAGCAGTGTATTGGTGTTGGTCCACAGTTCATGCAGTGGGACATGGTGGACATGTCACTGTGGTTTGTCCACATGGCCTTGCATATGGGTTCTGTGGACTGTGTTATCTTGTTATTTGGGAGTCCATGACATAACATACATTGGCAGTACGGGTGAGACGCAGGCCTTTGGCAGAGGACTGTAGGCCACTTGTTAGTGATGCAGGCCAGCTGTAGCTGGCCGTTGCATTCTGTCAGTCCTACAGTACCAGACTGCCATACAGTATATTCCCCTGGGGTGACAGGGTAGGTGTGCTAGGTGTTCATGCCGATACTTTCTGTCAGTATTGATCAGGTGGTATGGATGATGGCAGGGTGCTGCTTACAGCTAGGGACACACCTGCATGGGACACCTGCACTGCATGCTGCATTCTTTTGCTTTTGCCCTACACAGGTGGGGGTCATATTGTACCCATTTCCAACAGCAGGGATAAGACCGGAGAGGTACCTGTGGGTGGTGGTTGGGTGAGCTGGGTGCATGTGTGCTATGGACACTACTTGCATCTGACTCACAGATATGCATGAGCATTCCACTTATGCTGGCTTGTGCAGGGACATCAGCTGTTTCTCAATATATCATTCCTATGACCTTTGTGATCTGCAAGTGTTTGGCCAGACGACATCTGCATTCCCCTGCTACAAGCCCAGATAATGTGATGCAAACCTGTATCTACAATTCCAAGGGGTGTGTTCATTTTATGGTTACACATTATACACTGTCTGTCTAGGGTACTTTCCCCTGTGTACTGCTTATATATCTGGCCCAACAGTCATGCCATGTCCATCTTTCAGATGGTGACACATATTACCTCCATACATTTACAATGGCTTGCTGCTAGAATGTGTTATACTGGGGAGCATTGTGTTTGGCACTGCAGTTGTGAGGACTTAGCCCTGTCATCGGCAGTACTGGGCAATGGCCACCAGGTTAAACCTCACCATGCATACCTACTGACCACTCTCACACAATATGAAACACACACTAACCTAACACCCGCATACCTGAATATTGTACAAATGCTACAATCTATCCTGCTACCTTGGCCACCTCAGGTCATCTGTGCTCCACTGGTATTTTACCTACACATACATGTTACTACATTTCTACATCAGATTGGCGGGGCACACCTGACTGTTTCTACATTTCTACATATGATTGGTGGGGGCGCACACCCGACTGTTTCTACATTTCTACATAGGATTGGGGGGCATGCCTGACTGTTTCTACATTTCTACATAGGACTGGGGGAGGCACACCTGACTGTTTCTACATTTCTACGTAGGATTGGTGGGGGGGCACAACTGACTGTTTCTACATTTCTACATAGGATTGGTGGGGCACACCTGACTGTTTCTACATTTCTACATAGGACTGATGGGGGGGCCACCTGACTGTTTCTACATTTCTACATAGCATTGGTGGGGGGGGGGGCACACCTGACTGTTTCTAGATTTCTACATAGGATTGGTGGGGGGCACACCTGACTGTTTCTACATTTCTACATAGGATTAGGGGGGCACACCTGACTGTTTCTACAGTTCTACATAGGAATGGTGGGGGGCACACCTGACTGTTTGAACATTTCTACATAGGATTGGGGGGGCACACTTGACTGTTACTACATTTCTACATAGGATTGGGTGGGTGCACCTGACACTTGTACACTTGTACACATTTGCTATGACTGCACTGGTATGTCAGGTACTCCATTTCATTCTGTATTCTAAACTATCATGCTGACTAGAGGCATATCACTGTAATACAGGTCTTAGGTTTGATTGACCTACATATCAGTTTCTGACTTCTTACCCTTCAGAACTAACATCCCACTGCCTGACCTGATGTAGTCTGTTTGTGTAGGCCTGGGGGGGAGGTTACCCATAGCCATCATTCAGAGGCCTTAGCACAGCCTTTGTTTGTGTTTGTCTACACCTGTCCTGCTGGCGGAGACTGTTGTTGGCTATGTGAACCTCCCTGACTGGCATGTGTGTGTCATATGGATACACATGTAGCCTATCACATTTTCTGCAGTGGGTTTTGTCACCATGTGTAGTACTGGCTACTATGGTGACACCAGTATTTGTTACAGATCTCATGCTGCCACTATAGGTGTCTACTATCTGCTGGCATCCCATTCAGCCACCCAATTCCCTTGCATGCTCACATCCATACCATAGATACAAGTAACAACACATACAACTCCATTTGGCTATTGGTAAGGACAGTGACTTACCTTGTGGATGTGCCAGTACTGAGGATGGTGCTGGAGGGCTGCCTATGTCAGATGCACATAGTACACTCCCTATACATGGTTGAGCACAGGTAGTGTCATGTTTGGCATCCCTTTTACTGTATGTGTGAGTCAGAGAGAAAGGTGTCATTCCCTGGGTCCCTATTGTGTCAGTGTATGTGCTATGCGTTGCCTCTTTGCCAAGGCTAGTGCATACTGGGCACACCTCCTTCTGCCTACTGGGGCAGGCTCAGATTGTTCCTCCTCTGAGTCACTCTGTGCCTGTGCAGGCCTTGGCAATGGTGGGGGGCTGTGTGGCCCTGCCCCGTGCTGTTCCTGCTGCAGCTGTTTCCACAGGATCATATTGTGTAGCATGGCACATATGATTACAATTTGAGTACATGTAGCTGGTGAGTACTGCAAGGCTCCACACATGTGTCCAGGCACCGAAACCATGACTTGAGCATCTCAAACACACGCTCTATTATAATTCTGGTCTGTGCGTGTGCCTCATTATGGAGTTCTTGTTCGGGTGTGTGTGCATTTCTGATGGGTGTCATCAGCCACGGGTCCAGTGCATAACCAGCATCCCCCACTAGGTGACCATAAGCAAAAGAAGAAAACCCAGATGTTCACCGCAACGTTTAATGGTTGTACAAAGCTTTTGAGTATAACTCTTCCTCAATGTAGATACATCGAGGAAGAGTTATACTTGAAAGCTTTGTACGACCATTAAACATTGCAGTGAACATCTGGGTTTTGTTCTTTTGCTTTATGTTGTTACCTGAAGTTCTTTGGCTGATATGTGCTTTTTTTGCTTTGTATTACTAGGTGACCATAAGGGATGTCCCCATTGGCAAATCTCTGGTATAGCTGCATCAGATGCCAGATATGGGACTCATGATAGCTTCCAGGGCAGCCAGCACACACATTCATTATAATGCCCTGGGCATCGCACATGACCTGGCAGTTGATGGAGGGGTAGCCCTTGCAGTTGATGTAGACCCTACTCCACTCATCGGGGGGTGGTGCTTTGATGTGTATGTGCGTGCAGTCTATAGCACCCACTACCTCAGGGTATTCTGCTGTTTGGTGGAAGAGATGCAAATTTCTGTCCAATGCTTCAGAGGTGTTGGGGAAATATACATGCTCACTGGCATATGCTGACATGGCATCCAGAAACTGGTGGAGTACCCTGGATGCTGATGCCTGTAAGATCCCCATGATATCCCCAGTTGGCCTTTGGAAGGTACCTGTGGCTAGTATTCTTAGGCCTACACATACCTTGGTATCCACTGGGATGGGTTCCCCTCTGTTAGTTCTGTGTGTGAGGCATGGCTGGCACAGCTCAACAATTTGCTGTAGGAGGTCCCTGTCCACCCTATAGAACTTCACTATCTCCAACTCATGTAGCCCCTGGTAGGTTACCCTGGGTCTGTACACTCTTCTCCATCTCCTCACTCTGGGTTGGTTGACAGCATTCTCATCCTCACCACCCTCAGCCTCTTCCACATGTTGATGTATGATAGCTACTGCAGCCCCTATCATTTTGTTGTTTTTGTTTGTTAAAATTTCCCCACTTGTATACACTGGTCATGTAGAGTATGTGGGAAAAAACAGGAGGAAAGGTGTTTGCATAGTTTATAGTAGTGTTCTGGGCTGGGCTGGTCTGCTGCCTGTGTAACTGGCTGGTTCTGATACATTTCATCTGCCAGCTATGCTAATTCTCCTTGATTACCTTCCTACTACTGTTTTCCCTTCCCATTGCCTTCCTGTTTAAGCCCGAGGGCGCACCGAGCAAACACAGTGCTCAAATGTGCACAGAGCTGCTATTTTCTGGTTTACTTTTTTTTTGCCTTTAAAACCTGGTGTGCGGCATGCATGCCCGCTTAGGCAATGTAAAGAGTGCTAGGCAGCCTCAGACACACCCCTTGTTTAGCTCTGCTAAGCTAAGGGCAAACTCGAGCCACAGGGCTCCAATCCACTTACAGTATGCCTGACACAACACCCTATGATGTCAGCTAACTCCTAGGCTTCCACCAAGCTATTCATGCACTTACACTGTTGGGTGCTGACTAGCATTGAGGGGGAAATCTGGATTTCAGTATCATTCCCCTCATTTGCATATGATTGCCTGCTAATGCATAGTTACAGGTCCCACACTGAGCCTCCCCCCCTTAGCAACCACTATTCACTGGCCATGTTGTCTTCTGCCTGCCATTGAGTATAATGGCAAAATAGTGATTTTGGATAGAATGCTTATTTCAGGTTATTTTTTTTTTATTTTTCACTCGATCCCATTTGCGCATCACTGCCCTATGCTTAAACAGCCGAAATTGGCTAAAAAAACCCGTAATTTTTTCTTTTTTTTTAAACTGTTTTCCATGCCAATGACCATATATTTGGCCATTGTCATACTTTACTATACACCCTTTATTTGGAGCTGTCATGGCTCCGTTTTGTAGTTTGCGGAAATGTACTCAGTTACTAACCGAGTACATTTCTGCAGATTACACTAGTCATGCACGGCCGGCTGCCAGCTTCCTGGATCGCAAATTCACCTCATTTGCATGTTTTTTACCTGCAAATGGAGTAATTTGCATACAGGAGCTGTGTCCATGCAGGAATAGAGCATGTAGGGCTCGTGCATGTCCCTGCAGCTTATTCCTGGATCGCACGGCGGACATATTGTCTCCTGGCACTCTGGCACTGTTCCTGCACACCGTGCAGGGCTTACTGAATACGGGGGATAGTTTAAGAAGTGTTCACCAAAATTGAAGCTCCTTATTTCAAAATTAAATGCAAGAATAAAATTCAGTATTAAGAATACATTCAAGTCTTCTGTAATGCATAAACCTTATGTTTTTAACATCAAGCTAGTGTTCAGAATTTTTAGTGTTGTCTTTCATGAAAATTAAACCAAGCAGAAAAAAATATTTTGTCACATTGCAGCATTTTATTATACTTAGACCCACAAATAAACCCATTGGTACAATAAAAAGGAAATGAGAATAATAATAAATGTTAATCTAAATGTTTATAAATAAAATTATTTAAAATTTTAAAATATTATTTAAATATCTATAATCCACAAGTAGAACACCATCCATGCCTTGAGGCCTGTCCCATTAAAGTAGGTGACAAAATTACACAAGAAGATAGGCAAACAGTTGCTCCTTGTCCATGTCACAGGGGGACACAATCACTGACATCATCTATGCTTCCAGCGATCCCACTCTGGACATTCTGCCAAAGTTATAAGTGCCCCAAACTCTTTTTCTGTTGTTTCTGTGTCCCCGAGCCACTGTGTGTCTGTTACCCTGTGTCCACAACATTCAACCTGTTTCTGCCACCCAATTTGTGATGACAGACTTTTGTTGCTGTGCTCTCTGGTACCCGGGGCAAATGGTGATGACTGTGACCCATATCACCCTCCACCTCATGAGATGTTTAGCTAATTTCTGATGTGCAGTGAAACAAAACCATATATTGGCCAAGAAGGCCTGACAGGGACAGTGCATAATTTTTACACTTTCTCCCATCTGGTCATGTCCATAATTGTTAGACATTGTCACCTATCCACTGATGCTGAATATATCCCCCACTGCTGCATAGGGACATATGTCTAGTCCTGCTGATGATGACCATTACTGGCCTCACATGTGGCTGCAGCTGGATGGTGTAAAGCAACCATGAAGTCAGGGTATTAAATTTGCCTCTTTAATTTTCATATTGTGAATTATGGCACAGGCAGCAAACATTCACATGCTTTATGAGGGCAGTACTATAATAAAATCTTCAAATGTGTCCAGGTATTAAAACTGTTCTGCAATAGCCCAAACAAATGCCCTATGATGTTCCATATCTGAATATGAGCATTGTGGAAATTCATCAAAGCAATGGTTTCAATGTCCCATATGAGGGTCATGAGCCAAGTTCAAGGGGGAAGACTGCATCATCTGCAAAACATAATGCAACATTTTTTGGGAGTGAGAGTGGGAAGACTAGCTTAATACTCATTGTGTGCATGTGTGATCATGTATCCTACATGTTATACCAGCTCTTACCAACAAGATGAGCATTTGGAGAGCATCACACTGGAATAGTCATAGATGGCTGATGGATGTCACATGTGGGAGTAATGAAAACTACCAAGATGCTGCATAAACACACACACACTCACACACACACACACACACACACACACACACACACACACACACACACACACACACACACACACACACACACACACACACACACTCACACACACACACACACACACACACACACACACACACACACACACACACCTGTAATTACACCTTGTATATCAGAGACTAGCTGCCAGCTGAGGAAATTGTAGCCTTTCTTACTGATGTATTTCTAGGACTGTGGGCCAATGGGGCAGGGAAGTCTTTGTGATGACATAAATGGCACCGAGTACCTTAGCTAGGTGGATGATATCATAGAAGCCATCATGCATAGTGTTAGTTCTCTCTCCATTTTAGTCCTTGTGAACCACATAAGCTTACTAACATACAGCAGACTAGCACTGGGGAACATCCTCATTCTTCATGCCACTGTAACACTATCATTACTGATGCAACTTCGTTAAACTTTCACATTTAGCCTCCCATCTTTCATTTAGCTCTGTTTCACCAGATCTCATTCACCCCATTGCCATCACTCCAAACTAACATACCATCCATAAAATACCAGTTAAATATTACTAACATCTTCTACACCATAGTACAAATCACCCTCAAACTAGCCCTTTGTGGAGATGCACACTCAAACCCTGGCTTTAACACTCCTATCAACCACTCAAGAACACAAAACTCCACTCATGCCATTGCTCACCTCCCCAAAAACCCTCTGACCTGTTTCTGCTTAACATAAACATTAGAAGCATCACAAACAAGATCTCAGACCTGCATGCACACCTTTCCCTCTACTCTCCTGATACTGTTTTGTTCACTAAAACATGGCAAAAACCAGATACAAGTAACAATGAAATAGCTCCTCCTGGCTATAACCTACTGTGTAAAGATAGAGTTAACAAAAAAAGGTGGAGGCTTTGCTATTTTATTTAAGAACCAATTAAACATTGAAACATTGGACCTTCAACTACCTACATTAGCAACAGTGAAGTCATAATTACTAAATTACATTTGAATACTAAAAAAACTATAAACCTAATTGGCTACTACTTTCCACCAGTGAACAATATAGATACCACAGAAAATCTGCTTCACTGGGCCTCTAACTCACTACCTCAAGAAACCATAATACTAGGAGATTTCAAGACAGACTAGCTAACATGCAACTCCTCCAAACCTACAAATGTCATAAACCTCCATGGGTTTTATCAACTTATCCAAGACCCAACTAGAGTCAATAAAGCTACAAAGAGGGAATCAACACTCGACTGGATATTGTCAAACAGACCAGACACAATTAGTATTTCAGGCTGTCTCTCAGACAGCTTGAGTGACCACCTACCAACCTATCTAATCAGAAGTCAAACCTATCTAGTAAAATTCACCACATATCAGCAAGATTGCTGCTCTAGCAAGTTGCAACTGGCACCCCCTGAGGACACAATCTAGATGATGTTGTATCCTACCTTAACTCAACATTCCTTGCATACAAAACCACCATGCTCCCCCTAGAACCATACGAATTAAAGCTAACTACACCCCCTGGTTATCCAAAGAGACTAGATCTCTACTACATAACAGGGACAAAGTCTGAGTAAACTGGAAGAAAACAGGTACCCCTACTGACAAACAAAAATATCTTGAGCTTAGAAATAAGACAAAGAAAATTATTAAAGGAGAAGATACCAGCTACTGCCACAGCACTCAAAACAGATATCAAACCAATCCTAAAAAATTTTGGGCAACCATCAACAAATTGCTCCACCCAGATAAAATTGGCACCCCTGCTCCTGCAACTGCGGACTGCTCAATGAACATAGCAACTCAGTTCAACAATTTCTTTACAGATTCCCTCCTATCTCTAGCTAACTCTCAAAAGCCTTCAAGTCACCCAAAATCAGTACTACTGATCTCAGCTTCTCACTGCAACCTGTTCCCATCTCCACTGTTAAAAAAGATTCTGAATAAACTAAAACCTACATCTCTATGAATTCTTAAAGATTGCCACTAATGCTATTGCATACCCTGTAACAATTCTCATTAATCACTCTATAGCTGAAAATATAGTCTCCCATCTTTGGAAAATGTCCTACATCACTCCAAACTCCAAAGAACTAACCAACTACTGACCTATCGCCATACTCTCTCACCTCTGCAAAATCATTGATAGGTGTGTATACAGGCAAATCATAACATTCCTAAACTCTCATAATCTACTGACAAATACACAAGATGGCCTTAGACCATCACACACCACTACTACAGCTCTTATATATTTCACACAGACAGTTAGCAAACACAGAAACAATGGAAATTATGTCTCAGCTATATTCCCAGACCTTTCCAAGGCCTTTGACATGGTTAATCAAGATAAACTCAACAGCAATCTCGCAGAATTAAATTTAAGTCCATCCACCATTTCCTGGTTTAGAAATGACCTAACAGGCAGACAGCAGGCAGTATGATGGCACCAGGAACTCTCCCCATAACTACCAGTCTCACTAGGAGTCCCACAGCATTCCATTCTTGGACCACTGCTATATACTGCCACACTTCACTCTTCCATCATCCAATGTGCAGAAGATTCCACACTCATTTGTGCTTCCTCCTCCACATAGGCACTCCTATAGCAAACAGCCCTCTTTTCTTGCTGTTGAAAGTTGGCTGTCTGAATCACAATTAATATTAAATCGCAATACAACTCAGCTTATTATCTTTCCACCCACACAGCACTCTACTCAAAACATTAAATTCAACATCACCTCCAGTAATATCACAGTCATATCTCCTGTCAGTCACACCAAACTGCTAGGAGTTACTATCAACAGTAACATGAAATCTGACATACATATATCCAGTATCATAAAGAAAGTACATAAAAAACGTACCATGCTATACAGGAACAAACGGTTCATAAAAGACTCCATCAGAGCCACTACTGCATGTACCCAGCTCATCTCCACTCTTTTGTACACCTCACTTATATTCACAAATCTCAGAAAATCTGACCTTTCCAAGATGCAGGCATGTTATAATAAAATTGCCAAATTTGCAACCAATACACCTCACAGAACACACCACTGCACTCCCCTTCAAACACTTAATTGGCTGGAACTTCCCCACCTTATTCTTTACAATCAACTTATACTAACCCACAAACTACTTCACTGCCCTGAAAAAACTCCTGCTCTACAAAGCCTACTTCACCCACGTCCTGCGATCCAATCAAAAACTCCTATTAGATGTGACAAAAGCCAATAGCTGTGCAGGTATTTCCCCTCTATAGCAACACTGTTGCCAAACAGTGGAACAACCTTCCTCCCAACATCTTAGCCACAACTTCCTTAGCCTCCTTCAAAAAACCCTTAAAATCCCACCTACAGCAATCTTGTCTCTGTAAATGTGACAACCCCGATTAATCTCTTATACTTACTACTGCTCTATTAACACTTTCCTCTCTTCCAGCACTTTGCTACTCCCACTAATGTACCTCTTTACTTCTCTATCCTACCTTAATTACCCCTGCATCTCACCTTCCCATGCTAACGTTTATTACCTCCATAACCTAAAATCCACCTTCTGCAGCCTGGATCTGTAATTGTGAAAACCCTGATTAATCTTTATACCACCTACTCCTCTCTACCAACTCCCTCTCTCTCAGTACATTATTTCCCCACTAATGTTCCCTTTTCCTTTCTCTCCTCTACTTTCATTTACCCTCATCTACCCGTTATATTAACTTGTATTTCATCCTTAACTTTGAGATCCTGTCAATCTGCACAGCACACTAAATATGTAATTATTCACAATTTTAGAACGTATAAAAACTGCTATAAGTCAGAAATTAAATACTGTATGTACTGTATGTAAATGTAACTAACTTTTTCACTGTATACTGTTACTATGTACTCCAAAGTGTATTATGTAAACAAAACTGTCTGATGTAAAAGTTATTTACTGTATCTGGAGTTTTTCTCCCAGGGTGTCCACTGGAAAAGAACCTGTATTCAGTGGACTTTCCCGGTTAACAAATGTAAAATAAAATAAACAATAATAAAATTAAATAAATAATTTGTGGAGAAGCCTGGCAAATACTGAATGTGTCACTAGCTGGTCACTGAAAGAAGTCTCAACTAGGACAGTAAGAGTGAGACATATCTTGATATCATGTCCACAGTTATAGGAAGATTATGCATACCTTGAGATTCAGCATGTAGGGGAAATATGTGTACCAAGCCCCGGATAATATCTTAGTGCACTTTGCAAAAAGCCACTATTGGCTCATCAGTGAGGTCATAGTAGGTCAACCACTGCCAGTAATGACTACAAGTCCTATTCATGGAAAGACACATAACGCAGTCAACACAGCTGGCAGCTGTAGCAATACAATGCTGCTCAAAAGTATATCCAGCACATAATGCTGCAGCTGCAAATTTGTCTGATAGCTAGTGTCCTGCTATTTTTCACTATGTAATGTTGCATAAAAAGGCTACTCAACAACTGTACTGACAGCTGTCAACATTCTTATCTAGTCCATTTACAACTTGTTATGCATTTATTTAATTACATATCGTTTTCATCTGGGTATGCCCTCATCTATATGCTGTACAGACTGCATGTGTAAGGGCTTGCCCACCTGCAGATGTTGAGGAGAACTGTACAAAAGTCTTTAATGTACAATGGAACTTCTCTATGAAGTCCAGTCCTAATTGAAATACACAGCAATCCATCTGATGTTTTTCTTTCTCCTGATTCTTCTATTTTTTTCCTTTTCTTTTTTGTTTTTTTATATTTATTTATAGAAAAGCTTGTTAAACTTAGTAAGCACTTGTTCTGAAATCGGGATCTAAAAATCTAGTAACCCAATGGTCCATTTGTTAATTAATATATAAACTGTAAAATGTGTGGTGGTACATGTATTAAGCAAGCTGAATTGCTCTGAAATGTCTGCATAGTTTGTCTGCACCTTTCATTTTAACACAAGCCTGTAATACCTCACAGTTGTACTGTCAGAGGTCCAGAAAAATGCTGATGTGAAGCCTCTGCCTTACCTTATATGAAATATTTTTGACTTGTGCCTTAACTGATCTGAAACTTTTAGGGCTTGTATATCTTATTCATAAAATCAAGTGCAGACAAGATATATGTATATATATATATATATATATATATATATATATATATATATATATATATATATATATATATATATAAAAATGCTAAACAAAGAATGAAATTTAGCATCCACCCTGCACACATACTAATCGTCACCTTCTCAGAATCTATGGATTCCTGCTTGCTTGGTTAGCATTTTTGTCTACCAGCTCAAGACATACATTGATTTATTTATTTATTACTTTTATCACAGACCCATTTCATCCATAATTTGGGTCACAACAGCAAGGTTAAATACACAAATAAATATATGGCTATTTTACAGAAGCCAATCAGCTAACATATTTACAAGCACATTATTCATTCCTGCTTGCATTTTTATCTACCCTCTTTCCTTGCGCCTCCTCCACCTATTAGAGAGGCTCCTTATATCTGTGAACTCTCTCATGGACTTGTTAAGTCATAATTTCTTAAGACTTTTAATTCCTTACAGCAGTAACCACTTCTGTTTCCAGTGACGTAATTCTGACTTACTCCTCTGCATTTACCGCTCATTGACAACTTATCTTCTCCTTTCATTTAACATGCTGAATTTTCAAAGTGAATGATTGTTGAAATATTTTACTTGCATTGTTTCACCTTTAATATAGATGTAGTCTAATTCATTTACATTAATATTTAAATCATTTGAAGCACTCATATTTTAGTATTTTTAAAAGATTAAAACTTTGTAGAATCTATTAATTTCACACTATTACTACAGATGGTTTAAATAAAGTATATACATAGTGGTTCTCTTAAATTTTTATTTGTTAATTCTTTCTTTTGTGTTTGTTTTATTTATCATTTTAATCCAATTTGATTGTAAAGTGCTTTGTGAAAAGCATTTTATTCAATGCTATGCTGAGCTGAGATAAATTATTAACTACTGTGATCCTTCACACAGCTAAATCGTATTAGTCCAAATAAGCTGTTCTTGATTATAAAGCTACATTCAGGCCTTTCACCCTTTTGTTTTGACTTCAGAAATTTTCCTTGCCAAGTATAAATCAGGTCTTGCCATTTCCCTTTTGACCTATATTGTCCCAATTAGTAAACACTAATTCAATGGAGCTGGTGATTTTTCCGTTAGCTTAATGTTTTTCATTACACTACAGATTTCTTGTTATTACAGAAAAATTATTTGCATTGTCATTTCTGCAGCTATAATCTTACACATTTCTGTATGTCTGCTGATATACTGCATTCCTCAGCCATCACAGCAGACTGATGTCCTTTGTAATTCACCTTTTTTATAATCAGTGTTCATCACTCCACAGTGTTCTCTCCTCTTGATGACCTTCTTGATTCAAAGCACTTTTAGGTTCACAAAACTAGTTTATCTATTTACAGTACTCATCCTTTTGCTTGTTCTGGTGACTCACCCTTCCATCCCCTCACCTTCTATCTCTTCTGCTCTTCTTAGCTTGTATTTCTTGGTGCATTGAATGGTCACTTGTTTACTCTCTCTCTAAACTTTAACTTATGGCTTGCTACCTGCATGTCTTGAGTTTCCCCTGTTAATGGCTACTGACTTGCTTTCCCTTGGCAGTCTCCTCCTGTTAGTTTACATGTGACCTGTCCCTATTTCCTGCAAGCTGTCTACTTTTACCCTGCCATCAGAGGTCTAGTTCCTCCTTCTCCTTCTCCCATTAGTACACCTGTTGCTATTTCATGCAAGCTGTCTACTCTTACACAGCCATTACAGGTCTAGTTCTCCCTTCTCCCATTAGTACACCTGTTCCTATTTCATGCAAGCTGTCTACTCTTACACAGCCATTACAGGTCTAGTTCTTCCTTCTCCCATTAGTACACCTGTTGCTATTTCATGCAAGCTGTCTACTCTTACACAGCCATTACAGGTCTAGTTCTCCCTTCTCCCATTAGTACACCTGTTCCTATTTCATGCAAGCTGTCTACTCTCACACAGCCATTACAGGTCTAGTTCTTCCTTCCCCCATTAGTACATCTGTCCCTATTTCATGCAAGCTGTCTAATCTTACCCAGCCATCACAGGTCTAGTTTCCATTTTTTTGACTAGGCCTCCCATTCTTCCCATTGCTGCTTATGACCTTGCATCATATCTCTTACTCACCCTACTGTACATTTTTCAAGGAACCATTGAGAATGACTACATACACACTCCCATTTTTCTGCTCTTTGTCTTGCCTAATATTTGTTTCGGTATTCTCTTCCCTGTATTCTGTTTTGCTTTTCATACATTACATCCAATTTCTTTCAAGCTTCCTCACCCACACATTCTGAATGTGATGGAAGAGTGGACTGTCTTGTCCTCCTCTTTTTCATCCTTGTTTGTGGTCTAACATCTACTTATGCTTTCTTATTCTCTTCCCTAAAACGTGTTTCACCTTCCACATTTGATACTTTCTTCACTACTATGTTTGATGACCAACTTCAGTGCAAGAATAAAATTCAACTTTAACCAATATTAGAATAAAATACAACATTTTGCACATGAAGGATGAGCTTTATTTTATTTTATTTACTTTACATTTGTTTATCGAGAAAGTCCGACTGGGCAACAAGTCCATTATCAGTGAAAGCCCAGGGAGAAAAGCTCCAAGACATACAGAGAATAAAAACTTAACAAATTTTCATAGCATTTCTTAAGAAATGTAAACAAAGTTTACATAGCATTTCTAAAAGAAACAAATTACAGTTTATGGAATTTATATAGTTCAGCCAGTAATCAGGTTAATGACGAGATCCGTTTTTTGGTCTGTCCTTAAGTCAAATTTGTATGCAAGTCGAAACAACTACATATGGTTCTTATTAAATGTCACTTCGTCAAATGTTTGCCTCAGTTTAGTATTTATTTTACTTTCCTTTGCATATAAAACACTTTAAAAACACTTTCAAGCAAAAAAAAAAAAATCTTAAACATAATACTGTATACTGTAGCTATGCGTCCTTGTTTCCTATGAGCTATGCTTCCTTACTTCCTATCAATAAAGCTAGTTTAAGGCATCTTGTTGGTAAATGCAGTGATTATAAGGACTTTTCACACACACACACACACACACACACACACACACACACACACACACACACACACACACACACACACACACACACCTCTCAACTGTACAGCTTTTCGTAGAATGTCCAGATTTTTACCTCATATTTTTGGTCCATTTTTCATAAAAGTGAGGTTGTTTAGCAAAAGTAGTGGCAAATCATTCAAGACTGAAGTTAGAAAATAATGACAGACATACCTCTTAACTGTACAGATTTTCACAGAATGTCTAGATATTGACCTCCTATTTTTGGTCTGCTTTTCATATACTTCTGGTTTTCTGGCAAATTAGTGGTAAATCATTACATATTGCAGTTAGAAAATGACAGACATTTGAGTTCTTGATTTAATTTCCTGTTATTCTATCAAGTTTCTATGTTTGTACCAGCAATATTTAAAAAAATGTCCCTATTTTTGGGGCATTTCCCCCACTTTTATATATGGCTTTGTCCAGATTTCTTGCTCTTAGAGGTTGAGAGGTATGATGACAGACATATGAGTTTCAGAATTCATACCCTTCAGAAAATTCATGCTAATACAAAACCTGTTATTCTATAAACTTTCTAGGTTTGTAACAGCAATATTTAAAAATTGTCCCTATTTGTTGGCATTTGTCTCACTTTCATTTATGGCTTTGTCCAGATTTTTTGCTCTAAGAGGTTTAGGAGTATGATACACACAGCCACACCCACAAAAACCCACACTGTGTTAACCCTACTTTACCTATTCCATAACTAACCATCTTCTCTTATGCAACCACCCACCTGTTAACTGCTGCCAGAGGATCACTCGCTCGCTTTCACTCTTCACTCTCATATACACAGTCTTCCTCATTCATACCTGCATTCACTCACACATTGCTCTCACTCTCTCCTGATCTCACACACACACACACACACACACACACACACACACACACACACACACACACACACACACACACACACACACACACACACAAAACCAGTTCCTCATTCATACCTGCATTCACTCACACATCGCTCTCACTCTCTCACGATCTCACACACACACACACACACACACACACACACACACACACACACACACACACACACACACACACACACACACACACACACACACAAATGCACACACGCACACACACACACATGCACACACACGCACACACACACACACACACACACACACACACACACACACACACACACACACACACACACACACACACACACACACACACTTCCTCATTCATATATGAACTGCTACATGTATAAGCTGCTCCACATATTATGTAGGGAAAACTATAAGGAAGTTAAGGACACAGATTTTAGAGCAGGTTAGGGATATCAGAAATAAAAAATCTGTTAGTTCTTTGTATGTATACAGTCAGAAATGTAAAGATTTTAAATTTTTTTTATTTTTTGTGATTTACCGTGTTCCTTACAATGAGAAGGGTGGAGATGACAAGACTCTATTGGAAGCAAAAGAGTGTTTGTGGCAATTGAGACTTGATGCGTCTAACCCTCCAGGTATAAATGAACACATTTCCATCTCGAGTATTTTGAAATATAAATCACACTGTATTTGAAAAATGTATATATATTTTATTACCATATTTATTTTTTCTTTAGCTTTTTTAGAAATTGTATTTTGAGAAATACATATATTTTATTCTATGTTTTTTAAATAGGTTCAAAAATATTTATAAGATACATTTTATCATGCATTTGCATAAGTAATTTATTGTTTTTCTGATTGGTTTTAGATACAGCGGGTGTGTTACATACATGTGTATATATGAAGCTGTTTTGTATTGTTTTTTTCACTCTGATGATGCCCGAAGAAACAATTGGGTGAAAGCACTTAGTTGATTTGTGAAGTTGTTTTATACTCAATAAATGGCTAACTGTCTTGGAACTGGCTGTTTTTTTGTTTTACTTCCTCATTCATACCTACATTCACTTACACATCGCTCTCACTCTTCCGATCTCTCATATACACAGTCGCTTCTTCATTCATACCTGCATTCACTCACACATGATTGCTCTCAATCTCCCAGTCTCTCTCTCTCTCACACACACACACACACACACACACACACACACACACACACACACACACACACACACACACACACACACACACAGACACACAGATTTGGTCAGCTTTTAACTGTTTTAATTTTTCTCACGTTATATCTGACATTGCGGTGCTCATTTGTATCTATGAGTTGTCCGCATGTTGGATGTCTGTAACCCGGGGACTGCCTGTATACAAAAAACAGACAAGTAGCTCAAGATTACTACTGGAGGGTACAAACATCATATAAGCATATCAGTTTGAGCAGATTGCTTTATATACAGTCTTTACAAGATTGACCAATATATACAGGTTTGAACTTAAGGTATGCTAAAGGAAAATGTGTAGTGAGAAAGTAGAAGAGACTAGAAGAGTTTTCGTTTAGTTAGGATCTAATGAGTTTCATGTGGCTTAGATAGTGATGAAGTCATTTAGGTAGCTTGGTTTAGTCTGGGACAGTAATTTGGCCAGTCTGTTAGGTGTCTTGGTTTATTCTAATTTAGTTATTTAGCCAGGTTCAGTACATGGCCAGATCCATGTAGCAGATAGGTGGGCTTTTAGTAGTTTTTTGAAATGGACTATGTTAATGTTTGACTTTATGTCTAGTTTAAGGCTGTCCCAGGCTTTGTGTCACTACAGGAGTAGAGTGATTCTCCAGCATGTTTTTTGCTTTTTGTTATTTCTAATAGGGCCTTATTGCTAGAGCGAAGGATTCGTTTATGAGTAGTGAGCTAGAAAATTATTTAGGCCTGGAGTTTTTTCAGGCTGGTTTATTATTTGGTGAGACATTTTGAGTTGGTTGTATTTTAGCAGTAAGGGGAATTCAAGCCATGGAAGTTTTCTGAGAGAGTGGCAATGGTGGAATCTATAGTTGGCACCTGAAACCTAATTTAAATAGTGCAGAGAAAAATTGTCAAAAAAGTATATCATGTTCAAGGCAGGAATATTCACAACAGTTACACAAACCCAGACTTATTCAGTATAAGTGTTATACTCATTAAAGATGCAATATGTTTAGTGCATAAGACATTCAGAGATGAAGTTCTTGAGAAGAATATTCATACTAAAAGGCCTTGTCAAAGATACATAGGGTCTTACTAAGCTTACGATCAAGGAGACCATTGCAAATAATGGAGACTAATAATTCCCCTATTAAGATGACTTTTCCCTAGATATCCTTAGTGAAAATTTGCTATCAACCATCCAGTCATCCAGAATTTTTTTTATAGGTTGCTAGGGACATTCTCTGCTTGATAGGTTAAGGACAGTTTATCCCAGAAGTGGAAGATACGTTGGGTTAGGTATCAGTTACTCCATCTGGTTGTTGATGCTGTAGTATAGGTTTACATCTGGAGAACTGGTGTTTGCTTTACCACTGGTTTTGCTTAGGTGAAGTTCAGAGAGTGCAGAGTCATTCATTGCACTGAAGGCTAAGCAGAGATCAGACAATAATTATTGGTATGTGTTAAATATACATTAATATACATTTAAATAACACCAGCAAAAGTGACAGCTTTCTAGTGCAAATACTACTGAGGCTATGGTATAAATTTATGGGTGGACAAATGGAAGGATGCTAAGAAATTCAGGGAGAATTTCAAGGAGTCTGTGTTCCTAGAAGGCCTAAATTGAACCTATGAAATTACTACATTCTCAGACTTCTGAATATTTTTGTGTTTAATATTGATCATGTATGCTAAGTCTACCAAGTGAAATGGACAAAATGACAGTGGAAATTATTACTCACTACATAGCATAACTAAATAAATAAAATAAATTACTTAATCCTGTTCAAGATTACTTTTACGATAAACAGGCACTTGTTCCATCTGATGTATATAAAACAATATTGGTTCCTCTGCCTCTTCTTAGATTCTTCATTCCCCTTTGCTAATCACAGGGGACTTTTCACACTGCCATTGGTGATTGCTCAAATAAATACATTTAGTCAAGGTAGCTTAAGCAATTTATGTGAAACCTCCCTTATACGAAATTATCCTGACTTTAGATTTATGACAGAGTATGGAATTGCAAACCACATCAGTGATGTTTCAGACTTGATTAGTAAGCCCAGAAGTGAAGGGCCAGCTGGAGAAAGTTACACTGAGCACCTGATTGTCTGCTGTTCTGCCCCATATGCCAGTCAATCATGGAAGGCTAGGACATGTAAGGGAAATTACAGAGGTCTGCAGTGAGATACTTCCTACAGAGTGGTTCTCTTAGTCCCCTGCAGTTGTTTTATTAAGTAAGGACTGTACCAGACATTTTTTCCCGAAGAAAGGAACTGCCTGACAATGGAAGATGTTTGGGATTGCAGTCCAGCTAAGAGAATAACAGGTGAGCTGGAGGTTTACCTGCACTGCTCCACTGGCTGAGGGACAGAAGTCCAGGAATTTAATGTTGAGGTCAGCTTTTGCCACAATGTGTTGAATTGTGTCGAGCTGGCAGTGGGCTTTTCCCCCTTTTTCTTCACTGTAGTATGACAGTGGAGTTGGTATATCTAATTTTCGGGGGTGCAAGTGGCCTTGTTTCCCTGACAAAAATACTTTTTTTTGTGTTTTTTAAGTTTTTTTCACCCCAAGATTTTCAGTATCTAATCTATGACAATTGGTGAGCAGAAAAATCAATCTTCACAATCATGTAAGGAAACTGTAAGGAGGAAGCTAACACCAAAAGGTACACAAGTTGTCAGTCTGAAAAGTCTCACTGAAGCCCACCTAGCCTCCATTTCC
>NC_056738.1:542297889-542350389 GCF_019279795.1 Protopterus annectens | reverse complement strand
AATTACTTGCAGATTCAGTTGCTCTCACTCCATTCCCTTTCTCAAACAGAACAGACGTATTGGCATTTTAAAATTCTTTTTATTATACCACTACCAGATAAATTTGCATGAATGCATACAGAAATACAATGCCATAAATCTACCTATTAAAAGACATATATTTATGTATGTGTATGTATGTGTATGTCTGTCTGTCTGTGCATGTGTTGGTGTATATATCAATATGTTTATATATATATATATATATATATATATATATATATATATATATATATCTAGAGAGAGAGAGAGAGAGAAATATGTAATTTACATTGAGTTAGAACAGCTGATTCTGCTAGGTGATTTGCTATGGAGTGGGTCAGTACAGATGAAAATGTTTGAGGATGAAGTTATAGATGTAGATAGGCAGATAGATAGATAGATGGTAGATAAATAGATATATAGACAGATAGATAGATAGATAGATAGATAGATAGATAGATAGATAGATAGATAGACAGATAGGTAGAATGAGATGGGTTTCATGACATTGGTCAACGCCCAGTTTCACATACTGTAAATTATCGAGTGCAATTCGTCAAACCTGTTTGATTGAATGAAGGTTATCAGGCTCTCCTCCTGCTGGACCCATGGTGAAGCTCATCCCAGGAATGCAATAGGTTGAGTTTTAGAATTATTTTTTTTTTTGGTGAACTGCAGTTTGATGAAGTCCAGTTCCACTAAATGACATAAAGTCATATAAATAGAGAGATAGATAGCCTCTCTCGAATATGTTGACAACTCTCTGTATAGCAGACAGCTGTTTAGTTCTCACACTTTGATCAAGCCAGAACTGAACCTTGGTGGGTTTATCGAACAGTCCCAAACAAAAATGATGTCTATAATCGCACATGAAATAGAAGTTTAAACCAGCAGCCTTCCTTTCTGTAACAAACTACCTGATTTATTTTGTCCTCCATTAAACTGCTCCTTACCACTGCATTGTACACAGAAGGAAGCCCAGAAAACGTATCACCTGCCCAAGTGGTAGAAGTCATAGTACTATTGTCTGATTGAGCAAGCAGTTCTGAAACAGCATGGTGTCAAGTCTCACAGCAGATTAGTTGTAGAACACTCTTAGGGCTGCTGAAATGAGTCCAGAGGAACAAAAAAAGTCAAAATAAGTAGTTTTTCACTCCCTTCAACCTATTCACACATTTGCTGTTATTATCACTCTGGGCATCCGGTTCATCTACCATCATAGCTTCATCAGAGAGTATCTGACTGTTAAAAAAGGTAACCTCAACATCATCAGTATGAGACAAAGACATCATCAGTATCAGACAAAGCCAAATTCCTCACCTCAGTCTTGGAATGTTCCTCCCCCATTTTGTGACTTGAGTGCACTCTCCAATGCTGTCTGTGAAAGAGTAGGGAATTTCTAGATGGTCCTGGCCAGATTTCTCCTAGTTAAGTGTAAATATTCTCCCCTTAAAACAGGCCATAATCCTAGTGGGTCCAACTTTATAAATAAAGCATTAATAAATAAACAAAAAAAAATATTTTGCAACTAATAGTATTTTTTGTTGTTAGTGCTCATATATTCATAGGGTCACAGGTATTTACTAGGCTAATGACCACAAGGGCCTTTTTAAGCCCAGCCATGCATCCCAAATCTCTGACAAGTTCTGATACCCTTGATAAGTGTAAGCATGGGCCTGGGAGATGAACCATTTACACATTACCTGTGTCCATTAAAGATATAGGTACCAAACAGGGATGAATTTCTAGTTTCCCATCCAATTGTCCAACTTTGCACTTGACTTGGGTTAGGGAGGAACTCTGCTTCACATGGATGGGGAGCCTGTTCCATAGACAGGATAGTCTCTGGGATACATACCTATTTTTCCAGCAGTTCCTATTTATATCACAGCAACATTTAAGTCTTTAGAATGGTTAATTCTGGTGCTGTTTGCTTTGTGGATATGCAGGAGGTCCATCAGGGTGGGGTCTGACAATGGCCTGTATGCCAGGCATAGAATTCCTCTCAAAAGCCTGTAGGAGACAGAATACAGGGACACAGCCTTGAGGCAGTCTGCACAGGACATACTACTAACACCCTGTATTCTTTTACTGAGGAACCTCTGTGGAAATTCTAATTGTTGCATATGCCTGGTCAGGTACATACTAAAGTTCTGTTGTACTCAATGATAGGTCTGACAAATGCTGAATACAGTGGAACAATGACTACCTTGGACTTAGATGCCATACCTTTGTTTATAAATTGCGCAACATAGAATGATTTCCTCACCACTGTAGACACGTGATGATCAAAGGCTAGATCAGTATCAATGTGTGTCCCTAAGTCCCTGACTACTGGGTCAACTCTAAGGGGTGTGTTGTCAATATGATAGTTACCAGGGATGGATAACTTCCCGAATTATACTATTATGTATTTATTCGCATATAGTTTTAGTCCATGGCTCTGACACCAGTTGTTTGTCTGTGTCACCCCTTCCTGGAGAACATTTGTGTCAGTGTGAGATTCAACGACAGCTCCTAATTTGCAATCATCTGCAAATGTAGTCAGCCAGAGATCACTGACATTGGCCTTAACTTCTGAAAAGTAAATGCCAAAAAGGAGCGGTCCAAGGACTGATCCCTGAGGGACTCCACTTGTGACTGGCCTCCTTGTAGATGTGGACTCTATAAATTCTAACCTTCTAGGTCCTGTCTGTGAGCCAGCTAGCTATCCACTGGGTGACATACGGGTTTGTACCTAACCTCCTGAGTTTGTCAACAATGCTCAAGCGAGGTATTGTGTCAAATGTCTTGACCAGTCAAGATAGGCAGCGTGAACAATTTTGCCCTCATCCATTGCTTTGGTGACCTTCTCAAAGAAGTCCACCAGTTTGAGTAAACATGATCTGCCCTTGACAAAACCAAATTGGGTTGGGTCCACTGTCTGTAGGTTTACTATATCTCTATTGATCATCTCCATGATAAACCTTTCCATGGCTTTACATATAAGACTAATGAGACTTATGGGTCTGTAGTTTCCAGGGTTTGTAGATGGCCCACCTTTAAATAGTAATTCCAGAGGCCCTGATAGGTCATGTTTCATGCTATTTAGAAGGCATCCTGGGATACTGTCTGGGTCCACTGATACAGTGTTCTTGGTCTTAGAGAGAGCATTAAGGACCTGTTCCCCAGTGATAGTAGGGGGAGTTATATTTGATGATATTTCTTGAGGGAAGGTTGAGGAGGGGGAGAGGAGTAAATTTGGAGCTGAATTTGTTAGCCAGGATGTTTTCTATATCTTCTGGCTCAGTATAGGTGGCTCCATTTACAATGATCTCTGCACACAATTGTGTATTGCCTTTAAGGTTGCGATATAGCTAAATAATGCTTTCTAGTTGTCCTTGGCCTAGGAGGCCAAACTTAGCTCAAATTCATCTTTTGTAGACTTTATTTGTTCTCTGAGTTGTTTGTTCAGTTTGATGAGAGTACTTTTATCCTGCTGGGTGCTGCACCTCCTAATTTTGTCCATGGTTTTCTTCCTCCTGTTATACAGCCGATTGATATTGTGTTTCCACCAGGGTGGCTTGCTTTTTGAGTTAGTTCTGTACTTCTTCCTGGTGGGTACAGCTGCCTCTGTGCAGCTATTAACATGCTTGTACAGGGTGTCTGTGAACAGTTCTGTGTAGGCAGAAGTGTTCTCAGGCTTAATGGGGGTTTGAAATTTTGCCACATTCTCACTTAATAGCAGGAGGTTAGCCTTAGAATAGTTCCTGAATATTCCAGGTTTAGCTGGGGGTCCAGGTTTTATTTTTACTTCAAAGGAAACCATTTTGTGGTCTGACCTTACCAGGGAACACATTACAGTAGAGGGCATGCAGCAGTCTTCCATATTAATGAGGACCAGATCCAGTATGGTTGCACCCTGGTTGGTGTATTGACTATCTCATCCAGGGAGCTTGTGTTTACAAAATCCAGGAATCTGTATGCATCTACATTTGGTGTCATATAGGATTCCCAGTTAATAGTGGTGTAATTACAGTCACCCATGAATTTGGTATTGGGTTGGATGGATAGTGTTTCTAATAAGTTTAAATACATGGTATGGTTTTCCTGGGTCATAGAGAGGGACCTATAGCTTGCATGGAAGTGGTGTTGAATTTTACCTATGGTGATTTGAACATGGAGCAGCTCAAGAGCTCAAGTGCATTGTCCTGTTTGACCAGCCGTGAGGTATATTTATTTTTGATGTAAATAGAGACACCTCTACACTTAGTCTCTGCCTGTAAGTAGCTGGCCTAAATTTGTGGAAGGCATTATATCCTTGCACTGTTGGTGCACTCTCAGCAGCTTTAAAGCATGTCTCAGTGACCACACAGACATCATCATTCTCTAGGGTAAAGAGAGCTTCTAGTTTTTTGTTTAGACTCCTACCACTGAGCAGTAATACCTTTAAATTTTCTTGATTTTGTTCATAGGATCATAGGAGGTTACAAAGCTAATGGCCCTGGGGCCCTTACAAGCCTAGCCAAGAGTTTATTCCCGAAAAGAAACTTCAGTCAGCACCTGTCACCCCTGTCAATGAGGGACACAGGTGGAACCCCTGGGATGAATTTGTGGTTACCCATCCACTCATCAAGGTTGCACTTGAGGAGAGTCAGCGAGGTGCTCTGTTTGATGTGTATGGGAAGTCTATTCCAGAGATGGGGCAGCTTCTGGGAGACAAACCTGTCTCTCCAGCAGGTTTTGTTGATGTTGCATATTAGGTTCAGGCCTTTTGAGTGGGTAGTGCGTGAGGAGTTAGACTTACAGATATGGAGCATCTCTAGTAGGCCAGGGTCTGAGATTACCTTGTAGGCGAGACACAGATCACCCCTGAGCAATCTGTACAATACCAAGTAGAATGATAGTGGTTTGAGCCTGTCTGCATAGGACAGGTGTTGGAGGCCATGGATTGTCTTTGTGAGGTATTTCAGTGGCCTTTCCAGTTGGTGCAGATGTATAGAGAGGTGCATCCCAAATGGGACATTATACTCAATTATTGGTCTAATGAGGGAGGAGTATAGAGAGATAATAACCTCCTTTTTTCTGGATGCAATCCCTTTACTTATGAGATGAACCAAGTAAAAAGCTTTTCTGACCACTGCCGCTACATGATGGTCAAATGTGAGGTTGTTATCAACCTAAATGCCTAGGTCTCTCACCACAGGTTGTGTGCTTAGGGGGTTGCCGTTGATGGTGTAATCAGTAGGGGTCATGTTTTTGCCGAATGATATGATGATATTTAGCTTGAGGCCATGACTTTGGCACCAGGTCATTAGTTGCTGTGAGACCCTCATGCAGTATGTTAACTTCATTTGGGGAGTCAATGACAGCGCCTACCTTAGAGTCGTCAGCAAACTTGGTCAGCCACAAGCCTTTTGTCTGTGCCTGTACCTCTGATAAATAGATGCCAAAAAGTAGGGGTCTCAGGACAGATCCCTGGGGAACTCCACTAGTGACAGGTCTGCTATCAGAGGTGGAGGTGCCTATTTTGACTTTGAGGGTCCTATCGGTGATCCAGTTGGCCACCCACCTGATGAAATAGGGATTTACGCCAAGTTCTGTTAGCTTTTTGATGATACCTGAGTGGGGAGTTGTGTCAAAGGCCTTGGCCAAGTCAAGGTAAGCTGCATGTACTGACTTTTCCTTATCCAGGGCCTTGGTGACAGTCTCAAAGAAGTCAACCAGGTTCAACAGGCAAGATCTGCCCTTGACGAATTAGAACTGGGTGGGTGCAGATTGTTTATGAGATCCACAATAATACGCTCCATGGCTTTACAGATCAGACTTGTCAAGCTAATGGAGCAATAGTTTCCAAATTCAGTAGTGACTCCACCTTTGTGCAAGAGGATGACAATAGGGGGTTCTCCACTCTGCTGGAATGAATCCAGTACTTAGGCTGTGGTTTAATAGAGTGCTCAATGGTGAAGTTAGTTCTTGCTGGAGATAGTGCAGAATACATCCTGGGATACTATTAGGTCCCAGGGAAGCTGTGTTTTTTTTTGCCTTGGATAGGGCCTGTAACACTTGATCTACAGAGATGTGAGGTGTGGGACAAATATCAAGGATGTCGAAAGGGCCTTTGTGGGGAACAGGGGGATGAAGTTTGACTGAACCTATCTGCTAGCAGGTTGGCTAAGTAAACAGGATCAGTGTAAGTGATACTGTTAAGTACTAATTCGGAACAAACCTAGGCTTTGCCACGGAGGTTCCTGACGTAACTGAAGAAGACTTTATGGTTTCCTTTTGTTATGGTGGCTAATTTCATTTCATAATTGGCCTTGGAGGTTTTTACTAGTGATCTAATTTGCTTGTTGAGACTAAGGAGGGAGTTTTTCCAATTTGGAATTTATTCCCTTTTACCCTTGGGCAACAATTTCTTCCTTTTGTTGTAAAGCCTGTTGATAGAGGATGTCCACCAAACAGGTTTGTGTTTCCTTGAGGAACAGGTTTTAGTTATATTAGGTATGGCTAAGTCCATACAGTTGTACAGGTGCTTGTAAACTGCATTGGTGCACTGTTCAGCATAGTTGTCTGCATCCTCTGGGAGGGTGGTGGTGTGAAACAACAGATACCTTCCCTTAGGAGGTTGTAGTCAGCTTTTGAAAAGTTTTTAGCTTGATTTCAGCTAGGGAGGGGGGTTGGTGGGATAGAAACTTCAAATGAGACAGTCTGATGATCTGATCTAACAAGGGAAGGACATACTATGGGAGTGGTGCAGCGGTCACCCATGTTGGTGAGAATCAAGTCCAGAATGTTATCTCCCCTTGTGGGGGATGAGACAAGCTGATCTAGTGCATTAGAATGGATGAATTTGAGGAATCATTGAGAGAGTGCATTAGTGCAAGAATAGTTCACCCAGTCTATGGTGGGGTAGTTGAAGTCACCAAGGATCAGGGTGTTAGGGAGTACCTTGATGGAGTCTAGTAGATCCAGGTAAGAGGAATGAGTGTCCTGAGTCATGGAGGGGGGGGGGTCTATAGCTAGCTATAACTTGGATGGGTATCTTGACAACTGTCAGTTGTATCTGGAGTAGTTCCAGTGCATCATGCTGGCAAACCAGTCTGGAGGTGTTCTTGTCCTTGATGAAGATAGAGACTCTACCACCCTTAGTCTTCCCAACCTCATTTTGGAGTCAAAATGTGTGGCATGAGGAATAGCCTGGTAAGACAGGGGTGCTCTCTGCAGTCCTGAACCAAGTTTCTGTGACCGCATAGACATCAGCATCTTCCAGTGTAAGGAGGGCTTCCAGTGAGTCCATTTTCAGGTTTAGGCTCCTAGCATTAAGCAGCATGACCTTCAATTTGCTTTTTGACAGATCTTTTATGTTGGAAGGTTTGTCTTTGAGACATTGCCTAAAAAATGCATAATGGGGAGGCAAGAGCCTTGGCCAGGATCCAGAAACCCAGTGGTGACAGGTGAAGGCCATGTCTGGCAAAGCATCGAGGCCTGTCAACCATGTCATCCCAGGCAGACAAATACTGGATCCCCTTGGAATGACACCAGAAACTAAGCCAATTGCTGAGGTCAATTATTTTTTGTTGGAATTGTGGTATCATTCTTGGTGATGGTAGGATGCTGTTTAGGGCTAATGGAACACATACTCTGAGAGTTCAATCATGTCTCTCTTCATATAGCCCAGGGAGGTATGTTTTAAGTCCTTCACACCAACATGTACAATGACAGAGTCGTATTTGTACTTGTTGTGCAGAGACTTAAGTGTGTGCGTGATGTGACGGATTCTGGCACCAGACAGACAACTGACCATGATCTTTTCCTTGTCAAGTCTGGTGAGGGGGACATTGGTGTGTCTCTCAACTGAGTAACCAATGACTACTGCATATGGTTTATTGTTATGACTTGTGGGCTGTGATGGTTTATTGTTTTGCCTTATGTGTTGTGTTTGTGAGGCACTGGTGTGTTGTCTGCTGTGTATGTTGTGTGTGGAATGTTTATGAGTGTGTTTTGGAGGCCTCTGCTGTTTAGGGAAGTTTTTATTGAGTATATTTACATAGGAGTGTGTGTGTTGTGCTTGGATATGTGATGTGAGTGATGTGGTGTTTGTGCTGGCAATCTCCTGTTTGTCAGGGTTACTGACTATTGCCCGAGAGAGCATGGACCCTAGGTTACTGATGTACATGCATTTCTTGCAGGTGGAAACATTATGTGCTAGGGGAAGAGGGTTGTCAGTAAACATGAGGCAGTTGCTACACTGTCTCTGTATGCCCATGTTGACCAGGCTGGCAGGGAAAAGTGATGGGAATTGTCCAGACATAGTGTTCCGAATGGTTGGGTAGACTTATGGAGAGAGGGTTTGTTCACAAGAGTGTAGACCACAAGAACCTTCTTAAATGTAAAGTAACTGGCCTGAAGCACAAGTGCTAAGACCAAAGAATAACAGATACATTTAATTAGGCTACTAATAAGTAGTAATAAATGCAGCAGAATAACAGCACTTGAACACTTAAGAGCATGCAGCAAAAATAAGGTAATAAAGTAGGAAGAACACAATTACAGTAAAAACAGCTGAATAAAGTGTATTTTTAAGTGCAGAGGGAGAAAACAGAAGATAGTTCAAGATTAGGGTGCTAAGGGGGTTGGTCTAGCCAAATGCTCTCTCTCTACTTAGTATACTGAGCTGATGAGATAGGACAGGGAGGAGTGTTCAAAGCCAAAGAAGCAAGGGGGTAGTCCTACCCAAATAATTTCACTGCACTACATTGAGTGATCAAATGAGATTGGACTGGGAGCAGTGACCAAAATCAGATTTACAGCAGGGGCAGGCAAATCCAAAGCCACCAAGTTTAAGATTACAACAACACTTGGGATGGAGGGTGGAAAAAACAAACAGTGCAGACAACAACAAAGGACAGAAACAATTGATTTGCTATATTGAAAGTACTTTCAGTTTGGCATTGCCTAAAAATTGGCACTATGGGGGAAGACAATGTTTTAGCTAATATTAGAAAGCCTAGAGGGGAGAGGTGCAGACCATCCCTGGCAAAGCACCATGCTCTGTTGACCATCTCCTTCCATGCTGGCAAATATTGCACTCCATGAGAAAGACACCAGAAACTAATCCAATTATTAAAGTCAATCATCTTTTGTTCATATTGTGGCATCATCCTTGGAGAAGGTAAAATGCTGCTCAATGCTAGGCTCATACCAGGCTGAGACATATATTCTGAGAGCTCCATGATGCCTCTCTTCATATAGTCTAGGGAGATACATCTCAGGTCATTTACTCCCACATGGACTATGACTGATTCATATTGGTAATTGTGGTCCAATGACCTCAGTGCATGCATAATGTGGTGGCTCCTAGCCCATGATAAGCAACTGACCGTAATTTTCTCCTTACTCAGCCTGGTGAGAGGGACATCAGTGTGTCTCACAATGGAGTCACAAATGACTAGAATGTTGGATTGTGTGGTGGCTTGCCTTATGGGCTTAGAGGTAGAGGCTCCATGAGATGTAGCTGTATGTGTTGATGTGGGTGTTGTTCTGAAGGAGCACATTTGGGCATGCTGAGGATATTTGTTATGTGTACTTCATCTAAGAGGTCTTTGTGGTTTAGGAAGGTTACATGTAAGTGCATCAGCATATGTGGGTCTATATGTCTGCTTTGAATTGTGTGTGATGTACTACTGAGAACCTTATTGACATTAGCAGTACTTTTATATTCAGAAATTCATAAAGCAGTACTACACTTACAGGTTTCAGATGATCTCTTTTCTAGAAGAAGACGGAAATTTCAAACAAGAACATTTTTTTTTAATTCAATTAAAATAGATATAACAAGATTGAAGGCAGGGGTATGACTGCCGTGACACTATGTCTAATGGCACAGAGTCATACCACAAGTGTCAGTTTCAGGCATGGTTCTATGGCCATCAATATCCAGTAATACCATAAGAGATGAACATGTTAAATATTTCACCATATGATGGCAGTAAGTGTAATACATACTTGTGTAACTATATCAGTGGACACAGAACTCCATTCTACACATCTCATTTTAGTTTTTGATGTGTTGATGTCAACCATCACTGAATATTTTTTTTGATAAAAATATTGCCCATATTTTTATTGTGTTTTTGTGGTTTCATTCTCAATGCCAAAGTAAAAGAGGCACATATTTGTTTCTTTTTATTACAGAAAAACATGTATTCAAGTACTGTATCCAAAAAGCTATCATTACATGTATGCAAATAAGCCAGCAATAAGTGTAACATCATACAACCAGGCATATCCTACCACTTAGCTTTTTTTTTAATGAAACTTTAATTCCTGAATGCTCACTTTTCTTAATGCATTCAAAGATTATTGTCTAACCCGTTTGCACTGAAATCTCTTAGGTGACAGTAGCCACTGACCTCAGGCCATGGCATAAATGGTTAGATAAAACACTGAATATGATCCAGATACATGGACATTGGAAGAGCTGGGGATGGTGGGAATGAGCAGGTGATACCAGATGTTCAGTCCAGGGGAGAGACGTGGTCTGTCCATGCAATGGTGGACCCAACTGGAGTTTTAGAGCCTGTCAAGAGTGGCTACTGGGTCAGTGTGGCTACATGCTACATGTTACACATATTCCAGAGGGGTAGGCACTTGCATGTGGAAGCATGTCTGGGGCTTTCTTAAAACAGCAGCAAAATACTTGAGACACTGACCACAATGGAAGCAGGTTAGGCTGGGAGGGGCGCATGATTAGCAATGACCCAGTCCCTCACCCATGATTCTCACATTCCTGGAGAGCAAATAGACTAATACAGCTTTTACCTCAGTTCATAGGTTCATAGGTTCATAAGCTGGTACTAGGCTATCAGCCCTAGGGCCTATACAAGCCTAGCCATAACAATTCCCTGGATATTTCTTCCCACAATATTTACTTCTCTGGACCCCTGTCTAGCAGGGCGACTGACATGATCCCCGGGGTGAATTTCCTATCTCCCATCCAATCATCAAGGTTCCTTTTGAAGAGGGCCAATGAGGTGCTCTGCTTGACATGTATGGGCAGCCTGTTCCAGAGTATGGGGAGCCTCTGGGTCAGGAACCTATCCCTCCAGCATGCTTTGTTCATTGTGATGACAAGGTTTAGATCCATGGAGCGTGTGGCTCTGAGGGATTGTGATTTCTTTAAGTGGAGCATGTCCAACAGCTCAGGGTTTGACATGACCTTGTATGTTAAGCAGAGATCGCCTCTGAGTAGACGATATGCCACAGAGTATAGCTGGAGTTTTTTTAGACAGTCAGCATATGGCATCTGCTTTAGGCCTGTGATTCTTTTAGTGAGGTATTTCTGTGGCTTTTCCAGCTGTTGCAGATGTCTTGTGAGGTACATACCGAATGGGGCATTATACTCTATAATGGGTATAATGAGGGATGAGTACAGTGGGACAATGACCTCCTTTTTTCTGGATGAAAAGCCCTTAGTGATGAGGTGTGCCACATAGAAGGATGTCCTGACTGTTGTGGCAATGTGGTTATCGAAAGTGAGACCACTGTCCACCTGTGTCCCTAAGTCTCTCATCACACTTTTGTTGTTTAGTGTACTGACACCTATGTGGTAATTCATGGGTACATGTTTTTTTCCAAAGGGGATAACTATACATTTCTTGGCATTAAGCTTGAGCCCATGGCTCTGGCACCAGGCATCTGTTTCTGTAAGGCCCTTTTGTAGAATACCCACATCATTTGGGGATTCAATAATGGCTTCCAGTTTGCAGTCATCTGCGAACTTTGTTAGCCAGAGTCCCTTAGTGTTGGCCTGTACTTCAGAGAAGTAGATGCCAAACAAGAGTGGTCCCAGGACTGAACCCTGAGGTACTCCACTTGTCACTTGTCTGGAGCTGGATTTGAAGTCGGCTACTTTTACAGTCTGGGTTCTGTCAGTAAGCCAGTTGGCAACCCATCGAGTGATGTAGGGATTTATGCCCAGCTTAGTAAGTTTATCTATGATTCCAAAGTGGGGGATGGTGTCTAAGGCCTTGGCGAGGTCCAGATAGGCTGTGTGGACAACCTTACCCTCGTCCACAGATCTGGAGACTGATTCGAAGAAGTCAATCAGATTCAGGAGACAAGATCGGCCCTTCACAAACCCAAACTGGGTGGGGTCCAGTGTTTGAAGGTTGCCAATGTCTTTGTTTATAAGTTCCATGATAATGCGTTCCATGCCCTTGCAGATCAGGCTTGTCAGACTGATGGGACGGTAGTTCCCGGGATCCAAGGTGGATCCCCCTTGTGGAGTGGGATAACTGTAGCTGTGTGCCACTCAGTGGGCACGAAGCCTGAGGTGAGGCTATGATTAAACATAACACTTAGGTGAGGTGCCAGTTCATTTTGTAGTTCATGTAGTACACAGCCTGGGATGTCATCTGGTCCCATGGATGCTGTATTCTTAGCTTTGGAGAGTGCGGTTTCTACCTGTGTGGCCGTGTTTACCGGAATTTGGCAATCTTTTGGTATTGAGATGGGCCCTTTAGGGGGTGGGGGGTAAAGTTGGCACTAAATCAATCTGTCAGGATATTGGCAATATCCTTGGGATTAGTATATTTAATGCCATTCTGTTGTAGCTCAGAGCAGATCTGAGCATTGCCATTTAGATTCTTGACATAACTATAGAATGCCTTGTGGTTGTCTTTGGAATCTTTGGCAATTTTATTTTCGTAACCAGCTTTTGAGGATTTTATGAGGGATCTCAGCTTCTAACTGAGGCTAGTCAGGGAGTTTTTTGCATCCTGGGATTTTCCTTTTTTCTGCAACAGTTTCTTCCTTCTGTTGTATAGTTTGTTTATAGCAGTGGACCACCAGATTGGCCTCCTTTTTTTGGAGAAGAGCCTCTTGGTTCTTTTTGGGATGGCACGATTCATGCACAAGTGGATGTGCTCGTACAGTGCCTTAGTGTAGGATTCTGCAGTCGAACTTTCAGATCTTGTCTGCATGGGTGTCATGAAGTTTGTCACTTCTGACTTCAGTAGCATGAGGTTGGCTTTGGAGAAGTTTTTTAAGGAGGATTTCTTACTGGTGGGTGGTGGTGGGATGTGGATGTCAAGGGTGATTTGCTTATGGTCTGACCTGACCAATGAGGGGGTGACCACTGGTGTGGAGCATCTATCTCCATTGTTGGTAATGGCCAGGCCTAGGATATTGGTGCCCCTGGTGGGACAATGGATTAGTTGATCCAGGGCATTGGAATTTATGAATTCCAAGAACCGTTGGGAAAAGGAGTTGGTACTTGAGTAGTTTTCCCCAGTTAATGGCAGGGTAGTTGAAATCACCCAGTATTAGGGTGTTTGGTTGTATTTTAATATTTTCCAGTATGTTTAGAAAGGTGTAGTGAGAATCTTGGGTCATGGTGGGGGATCTGTAGCAAGCTACAATTTGGATTGTAGTCTTACCTAGTGTTAGTTGCACCTGGAGAATTTCAGATGCATTGTGTTGGGCAACTAGCCTGGAGGTGTGAATATCCTTGGTGAATATGGACACTCCTCCACTTTTAGTGTTTCGGTCTTGGTTTTGTGGCCGAAAAGTGTGGTAAGAGTTGTAGCCTGTTATTGCAGGGGTGCTCTCTGGAGTCTTGAACCAGGTCTCAGTTACTGCACAGATATCGATGTTCTCCATTTTTAGGAGTGCCTCAAGAGAGGGCATTTTGAGGTTTAGACTTCTAGCATTGAGTAGCATTACCTTCAGATTTTGCATGCTTGTATCTGTTACGGTGGTGGTTTTATCCTTTGAACCTTGCCTAAAAAAGGCACTATAGGGGTGGCAAGAGCTTTAGCCAGTAACCTGAATCTCAGGGGTGACAGGTGCAGTTCATCTCTGGCAAAGCACTGTGGTTTGTCGATCTTGTCTTCCCAGGCAGACAGATACTGGATCCCCTTTGAACGACACCAGAAGCTTAGCCAATTGTTGAAGTCAATCATTTTGTCCTTATACTGTGGTATCATTCTGGGTGAAGGCAGGATGCTACTTAGGGCTAGGGTCATACTTGCCTGGGCCACATGATCCAAGAGCTCTTCCATGTCTCTTTTCATGTAGTCCAGGGAGGTACGTCTCAAGTAATTCACTCCAGCATGGACAATGACAGAGGTCGTATTTGTACTTGTTGTGGAGTGACTTGAGTGCATGCATCATGTGGCAGATCCTGGCACCTGACAGGCAGCTGACTGTAATTTTCTCCTTGTTCAGCCTGGTGAGTTGGACATCAGTGTGCCTGACTATACAGTCACATATGACTAAAGTGTTGGGTACATTGTCTTGCCTTTAGGGGCTGTTGTTGGGTGGCACACTGGTGTTGCGAGCTATGTGTCACTTTGGTTGTGACTGGTGTTTGTTTGCATTTCAGCTTCGGAGGTCCTTGTTGCTTGGGCAGGTTAATGTTAAGGGCCTCTGCATATGTGGGTTTAGTGTTGCTATGTCTGGGTGTTGATGGTGTGGGTTTTGAAGGGCTATGAGTTGCTTGAGGTGAAGTGCAGGTGTTAACCTTCTCCTCTTGACTGTCTAGCACAATCTTGGCCGGAGAGAGCTTTGCTTCTAATTTGGCTATGTAAGTGCATCTCTTGCAAGTTGTAGTGTTGGGTGGTAGGAGAGGATTGTCTGTGTACATGAGGCAGTTGCCACATTGCCCCAGTATGCCCAGATTCACCAGATGGACAGGAGAAATCACTGGAAGCTTACCCTTGGACATGCCTGTTTAGGTGCTTTTTTTGTAAAGCTTAAGAGCTGTTTTCCCTTACCTTTGCAAAGTACTTTGCAGTTATAGGCTGTTTAGTGCCTATGATTAATTTCTCCTTATTGACAAGGAGAGCTGAGTGCTTGTATCAGTTTCAGGCTTCCTAGTGCTTTCCAGCAGGTTCTAGAGCAAGTGCTAGTCACAGGTTTTCAGATTTTAGTGCTACTACTGAGAAACCAGCTAGTTCTAAGGGAAAATTTGAAGAGCAGACTTTCTGGCACCTGGAATAGTTTAACTGTAGCCTTGCAGTGCTGCACGATGCGAAAAATGTGCAAACACACATGTTTTTAAGCCAGAATGTTGAAAGGGATAGAAATAAGCCCAAAAAGGCTAATAAAATTACAATTTCAGAGCTGGAAACCACTCCTCTAGTGTTAGATAGGCAGTACAATGCTCACCACTCCCACTGGCAAGCAGTAGGACTTCCCTGTACCACAGCAAGGTCTGGATAGCTCTGAACACAGAAAATAAAGTCCTGAGACAAGCAAAGCCTGGGATATGAACTGGCTAGGAAAGGTGGGAAACAAGCAACAAGATAGTATTTTTTTTGTTGAAAGGCTAAACACTGCAATAATACAGTAAATAAACACAGGAAAGGCTAACACACTTGAGTGTGTAGTCCTAAACAGTAAATGCAATTAAAACTCTACAAAATTAGCAATTTAAAACTTTTTAAATGAAGCAAGGCAAGTGCACTACTGAAAAACGATTTGAGGTAGTAATACAGCAGAATAAGTAGCTAGTCTACATATACAGAGAAGTCTATACATACAGAATGATAGGCTACAAGGTTGTTTGCAGCTTCCAAGGAAAACTGGTGCTGGCTCTACATCCCACCCCCTCATTCTGTGAAATGAATGAGCCAATAGGATGCAGGTAAGGGAGCCATCAGACAGATCATGTGGGGGTTAAAATGAAAGTAAAATAATGAGAACGTAATCCTTTTGGAAACAGTAAACTGAGAGTAGTTCTTTGGGGAGCAGAAGTCCTCAGCAGAAATGTCTAATAAAGTAAAATGATGAGCATAAAGGGGTTTTGTGAAATATTTCAGAGAGTAAATATGTTTTGGATGTCTGTTCTGCAGTGATGTTTGTGCTGTTTTCTTGATGGCAAATGGTGATATTTCCACAGTGTTCAGGTATCAGCTTATGAGCAAATTTGAAAGCTAACCATTAGTCCTATGAAATGAATTTCATGAGCCCTGGATTACTTTAATTCATTCTCTGTAGCTGTAGTAGGAAGGGGGTTGATATATAAAGATGGCTTTTGACTTTATATGGCAATGCTTCCATCTGTGGCTTTGTCTTAACATTTTTCTCAATAAACTTCTGACATTTTCATGTATTCTAACATTTGCCATCTTAGCCTTTTAGTTAGCCATTCTGATGTTGTGATGGTCAGGCTGACAGCGCTGGCAGAGCTAATGTTGGATTCCATATTGCATATGTAGGAACGGTTTGCCCCAGCACGTGGGCAGTAGAGACAGTAACAAATTGCACGTGTCTGTAGGTAACAAGGAGCATAAAACTACTAGAGCCTGTTGCATGTATTATCTGTATGACATTTTAGTTTCATTGCATAGTTCCTGGCATCATCTCCAAAGCTTATTTGATGTGGATCCAACCTCTCAAGTACATGAAAGTGAAAAGAGATGGGCTAGGTCCCTAGACAAGTAAGTCACCATAATCTCTATCAGAAACATGATACCTTATGACATATTTCAAATCACATCCATAATATTATAGTACCAAAAAAGACAATAATATTCTGAAACATTGTACTAAATAAGATGTGTATGTTTTCCTGATGCAGTCTCAGAAATAGCACTACATCTGTCCTTCATTTTTTTTATTAGTTTGCTTCTTTTACCTGAATTGCTTAGGAATAAAGTAACAATGAATAAGCTATAGCTGTTTAACTCATGGCCTGACAATCAGTGGTTCTGTAATCATCTTGTCACTAAACACTATAATTGTATAAATCACACAACCTGGAAAAAAGAGAAGTTACGTAACCAGTTCCTCTGGCATAGAGGGATTAAACCCATCTCTGCAGCCTGGGTATCTGTTCCAGCTTTCATGGGGAGGATGGACAGACCTATCTTAAAGGGTGAGGGGAACAGACTGGGACCATCCTCTACCACAATCTGTCACAGGAGGGACAGTGATACAAAAGATAGTACATGGGTGGGCATTTAATTACCAAGACAATAACACTATAGCCATCAGTGTAGGTGCAGTGAATATTAATAGTGGGAGGGCATGATGACTCTTGAAGTGATGTGATTTACTTATATCCTAACCAGGGGAATGGGCTAGGGCCCATAATAAATACATCATTGCCAGACTGCTTTTGTGATTGCCTTCTCTGGCCAACACCCAGGATGGGAGAATGAATGAGATTGACTGACAGAGGTTGGTATGATGGTTAGCAGGTAAAGAAAAAAGTATATTAAAAAAAAGAAGCTGGGTGAATGCTTTTATCTTTCCTGTGAGTCCAGGAAGACACTGGGATAGTGATCATATGATTTCAGGCATAGTTAAATCATTTAAGTGCACTCATGTTGCACTTTAGATGGGTACATACTTTAATAACCACTTGTGTTGAGTGTACCTACCATATAATCTCAGAAGCCATTCTCTGCCAGGCAATAATGGTCTGACTAAGTAACGGTGCATTTTTCGCTACTTAATTTCAGCAGGTAGCACATATACTGCTGTGACTAGTGTGCTGCCACAGTCCATGTTTAAGGCATGTAGGTCGGCATGCCCTTTATTTCTCACAGCTGCTGGACTGTTAGAGTGATTTATTTATGCTCAGCATGCCTGTATAATGATGAGCACAGGGAAAATTATGTAAAAAGGATTTAAATCCAAATACTATAAGAGGAAAAAATCTTCATCCAAGAAAACATTTGTTTTCATTTTCTAAGCAGAGTTATAGGTTTTGATTAGCACAAATATCTTGATGTTTAATATAGTTCTCAGTTTTTGCTACGCAAGAAGCATATAGTTAAACAGCACAATTTATATATTAATATTTTATTCCTTTTTAGAAACAATTACTACCTGCATATATTCAGTTTTATTATTTCAGTAGTAATTCCAGAGGGATCCTCAAAGGACAAACAAGCATAAAAGGAAACATTTCTTGAATATAAATAAAGCTGGGGATCGTTTATAGAGGAAATGGAGAGAGAATCTTTAGCTTTTTATCATGTAATACAATTTTTATGAGACTAAGCAACTTACTAAAAACCGCCAAGGAACTCCTTGAACTTGATTATTGGGGTCAGGATACCAGTTATATGAGACATAGCAAAGGCTTTTCTGTAAATCGATCACTGTAATTTAGTAGTTTGCTTTATTGAGACGTTCATGTATATATTCTGAAAAAATATTCAAAGTTCATGCAAACCCCAGTGGTACCACACTGCAGAACTTGTTTTTTTATTACTAAACAATGAGAAAAGTAAAATGTCTTCACTACATGCTGATGAAAATTAGCTTTCTGAACCTCCATAATATGGCATAGTGTTTTTGGGATATCCTTTCCCTGTCTGCATCAGAACTGCATCAAATGTTGCTTACTTTAATTCAAAGTCCTTTACTGTTGTGTCCACTAGCAAGCTATGTGTTGTGCAAGCCATGTTAGTAATCATATATGGCTTCTAAAAGTCTTCAGCATATTTTTGGTTTGTATACCATTTCCATACCACAAAGGAAAACTTATTTGTCATTCAGTGGCTTTTTTCAAAACTGTTTATTAACTTCTGTTGATCTTTCCTAAGTGAAATGAAGATCATCTCCTTGAAGTTATCTAAAAAGGAATTCAAAATAGCTAGTCCCTTTGAGAAAAAAAAAACTCCATCAGGAATACATGTAATGAGAAATGCAAAATTAAAAAAACTACACAGAAATACAATTAAAGGCAATGTAAATGTGAAATAAACTAAGCTATTATTCACAACACAAGTAAATCACAAAGGAAAGCAATCACAGGGACAAACATTATTTATGCACAGTACAAAAATAATGGTACCATAAAATAGACAATGACTGCACTAAAAAATGTACAGTTTGAAATGCAAGATGAAAGATGCATGCTGCCAGAAAAGTCCAGTCTGGACTTATGAATGGAAGTCTCTGAGAGCTGTGTGGAATTCTATCAGGGTAGCAGAAATGGTCAGCTGACATTTACTCGGAACCACCAGCATCACTGCTGCTTGCTCTATCTCCTTATTTTCATATTGTACCTCTTCCATCCAGCTCCTAACAACCAAGCCTCAAGTCTTACCCTTCTGTGTCATCTTATGTATAGGAAAAAACCTTCAAGTTTTTACATGTGGTTGGGGTGTCACATCAACATCAGTCAGTGTGACCAAATCACCTAGAAAAAATGGTTACTCTAGTAGAAAATTAACCAAAGATGGTAAGCGAATAATAACTCCTTAAAGCTACTAGATCTAGGCTTATCAATGTGAGGCAATGTCACCCCCCATCAACTACTTTCTCAGGTGGATTTAAACATGTAGATTTGAAAATAACAGGTGTATATGAAGGAGTTACCATAGAGGAAAAAGAACAGTAGTATACAAATGGAATTGCTGCATCTATGATTCCTTTTCAGAAGGTTAGATCATTCATATGCTAAACATGGTAAAATAGTATTTTTAATGAACTCATTCTATTTGTTAACAACATAAAAGAAATGGTTTAGCTCTGATTTTTTTTCTATCATGACCCCAGCCAGAATGGCAATTGTAAATGCAAACTGTATGGATAATTTACAAGAAGCCATCAGCCAGCACATTTTTGGGAAATGTGAGAAAACAAGAGTACCTGAAGAGAGGAGAGAGGAGAATATATTTTGTCAGATACATTGTTAAAGATTCTTGTCACTCTAACGAATGCATTTACAGTAAATGCTATTTGGCAGAAAAGAAATAGCTAAATATCACTTCTGACAATCTCAAAATATTTTTTTTTCCCTAGGGGCAATCCTCTCTGGACGTCCCATGGTGGGGGAGGCCTCCGAACTTATATATACCAATCCTAATGCTTCACAACAGGGGGGGATGGCTATTCTTTTTCTTCTACTGATTGTCATTTCACTTAAATGTCCTCAGTAGATCAACAACTTCCTAATTAATACTGCTCATAATATAAGTGCCTACCTTGAATATCTGCATATACCAAGTATTGCAATTTTGCAGTTGTTTTACGTAATCTGGCTAGTTAATGTTTTTTGTTACTTGCATTTCCTGTGGGGTTGTTTACAGTCCTGTTATGGGGCAGCAAGACATTTGACATCCATTTGCGGATAAAATTGACTCACTGAATGCTGTTTCAGGAAATCCATCCATTCATCCATCCATCCATCCATCCATCCATCCATCCATCCATCCATCCACAGCCCCTTTTTCTCATTTTTGCAGATGGGGTTGGGGTGTCACTTCAACAGTGACAATCATTTAGAGCCAGGGTTTACACTGCCAGGTGGCTAGCCCTGCCATGGTAGTTCTTCCACACCCCACACTTGCACAAAGACTCACTCGTATGGCCAATTTAGAATGTCCAATCCATGTTCCACATGCCTTTGGAATGTGGGAGGAAACCGGAGCACCTGGAGGACTTGGGCCACTGTGCTGCCCCCATACATGCCGCAAACTTACATGTACTGACTCCAAGGTCACACAGCAGTGGAGAAAAGAGAAAACTCCCCATAGCTGAAAATGGTTTTGGCTAACATTCTTCATTTTTTAGCATTTGGTGAAAATGCTGCTTCAGCAAATGTAAAACAAAATTGAAGAATGTTAGCCAAAACCACTTTCACCTATGGGGTGTTTTCTCTTTTCTCCACTGTTGTGTGACCTTGGAGTCAGTATGTATAAGTTTTTGATGTGTGGGAGGGCTTACCCCACTGCTAAAAATTTCTTCTAAGGTTTGTCAAAACTGGATCCAGTGAACATTTTTTGAAGTTTTTTTATTTTTATTGAAACAGCATTTGGTGAGTCAATTCCCTTCCAAGTGTTTATACTCAGAGACCTATGTTTGTAATTTAACTACTTGTATTTAAGCAGTAGAATATTGAAGATGGCAAGAAACGGCAGTATTTCATTTATGTACTATCTGTTCCTTCTCCTCATCCATGTGGCAACCATGTAAGCAAAGTTACTTAAGTGAAGAGGTACTCGGCTAATTGTGATCACACCTTCTAGCAACAACCCTTGTTTTGTTTTGTTTTTTTCTGTCATGATGCTATTGGTTAGAGTGCTGTGTTTTAGCTTTCACATAACATGAATTCAGTGTAGCTGGATATGATGAAACTACCTTTATCATTTTATTATAAATTTTGGACACAATGCAAATGTCGCACAGTGACCGGAGGTCAAGACTGAATCCCTCAGCTAGAGGTCTTAACCAGCAAGCCACTGTTCTGCCAAAGATAGTTAAAAGCAAGAGTCTGACTGTGACATTTGTACGTATATAAGCCTCTGATTGATTACATTTCACACACAACTCTTGCATATTTGCCATTTAAACATAACATATTATTATAGTCTTCTGATACAAGCATTATAGTCTTCTGATACAAGCAAGAATGCACAGTTTATTCATTTATTTGTTATTTGATAAACAGTGTTTGTTATCTGAGCTACTGAAATAAAAACATCTATATATACACACTTTTAGAGTCTATAACAAACAAGAATGCTACACAATCTCCACCCTGCTGTTTGAAATGTACTTCTGTTTCAAAATCACAATTCTCAACTCTACCGTATTATGAGGAAAGCCTTAAAAATTCCAAGTATCACACTGTCAGGGAGTTGAAATCCTACCTGTTCACACAAGCAAAAATAAGCATGCTTGCAAACTGTGCATAATATAACATCACTTCCACCTTAACAACAACATACTCCATCACATAATTACTATGTACCTTTAGACTTTTATTAAATTTTTTTAACCACCTGCTTTTCTGCCCATTCTCCTTCATTCCTCTCCCCCATTTTGTTTGTTAAGTAATTAATTTTCCCTTGCAACTCTTAATTTTATATGGCACATATGTAAATATATAAATAATGATAGTCTGGGCACATTAATCTGTAGCAAAACATAATTTTTGCTGAGATGTTCTGAAATTACTTAATTAATTAATTACTTAATTGCATTCACTATTGTGCTGTACAATTGAATCTATTTTATTGTTATGGTCTTCCCTGGGCAGAGAAATATATTCCATTTAGATCAGGGCCCTATCCCAGTCAACAAATTGGAAAATAAATAAATAATGTAATCTTCAAGTTGTTACAGTAAACTCTCAGTTAGCCGGCATCCATGGGGATTGGTAGATGCCAGATAACTATAGTTTCTGGTTGCTTGAGAGTTACTATTAAAAATAGGCCTGACTAATACTGTACTGTATACTATTTGTTTGGTTTAACTTGTTTTCAGGTAGGGGAGTAATTTATTCATATCTTCCTTTTTAAAACTCTAAAACTCCAAAAACGTAAAGTATGTTTCTGCGGGGGGAAAACAGAAAGTGCACCACATGAAAATTGTGCTGTATTTCTTGGATATTTTTTGCTGGTTGCTTGAGAGTGCTGGTTGCTTGAGTTCCGGTTAACTGAGAGTTTATTGTAGCTAATATTATTATTATTATTGACATACATAGTTAAACAACACTGGCAACACCTAACATTATTGTGAGAGCACTGGTCACATGATACCAGCTGACATTAGTGGCAGTCATTCTACTTTAACCTTGACCTGTCCAGTTATGCTCTGAATGAAGCTGAATTTGTGAATTTTGCACATCCTGATAAAGACATTCATTGCATATGTTGATATACCCTTTACAAAACTCACTATTAAACTAATATTTGCAAAGCAAGTGATAACCTGTATAATGGAACAGGCATTCATAGGTCATATTGAATGTACGCAGCTTTGCTCAGAATTTGTTGACAGTGCATGCAAATAGCTTATTAATACCAACTATAAACATATTCATCTCCAGCCTGTAAGCACTGCCCTAGTTCCCCCTCCTTTATTAGCAGTACATATACTAACCTCCACTCGATGTAGTACCCAGCACTGTCAAAATGTTAGATGCATTGGGGTCACAAGTGTGTTTTTTAGGAATGTACTATGGTTGGCATTTAAAGTCATGAAGCATCCAGCTGCATGTATTTGTTTCCAGTATCTTGAAAGATGCTTTCTGCTTTACTTCAGCTATGTGACCTTCAAGTCACAGTTCATTCATGGTCAGCCTCACCCCTAGCAGGATTCCAATCATTTTTGATATTGCATTTTGAATGTATTTTTATTTATTTATTATGTATTTACTATTTGTAATCAGGGTAGAGCATTGATCGAAGTGGATTGCTTTCAGGTTCATCCCAGGAAAAGAATTAGTAAACAAAGAAGTGGTTTACAGAAACAATATTAAGCCTACAAAAACATTATAACAATTTGTTAACCAAGGCAGAGTGCTGATCTGTGTGGACCATTTTTGCACTCAGCCTGGGGAAAGTATGAATGATGATCACAACATGATCAGAATAGTGAATAAATGTTTACAAGAACAATTAAGTTTAAAATGTACAAACATGTCTGAGTAACACAAGTGGCATAAACTACAGAATTTTATATATATATATATATATATATATATATATATATATATATATATATATATATATATATATAAGGGTCCACTTCATAATTTCGAAATTTCAAAACCTCGAACATCAGAATCCTGACGTTCACATGTTCAAAGTTTTGAAATCCCGAAGCTATACAATTGAGATCGCTCAACAGAGTGGAAAGGTAACTTAACCATTCTCTTCACTGTAGTGCAACCTCAGAGTTGGTATATTTAAATTGCGGGGGGGGGGGTGCAGGGGGGCCTGCCCCCTGCAGAATCATGATTTATAACGCTTTTTTGTTTTTTTTTTTGGGGAGAGATTTCAAAATCTCGAACATCTGGATGTCGTGATTCTGATGTTCGAGATTCTGAAATTGAGAAATTACATAGTGGACCTATATATATATATATATATATATAAATACATCCACTACTAGCAATTTGCAGTAGAAGAGAGCCTAGAAAAATAAGGAAAGGGGAAATTAAAAGTTAAGAGAAGGAAAGTAAAAGACAAAAAAGAAGAAAAAAAAGAGTGCAGTAATATAGTTACGCAGAAACATGGGATACAATTGTATCTGCTGTTTTAAATGCCTGCCTGAGCCTGTCTACTACTTCTTATTATTTTTGTTCCTTTAGCTAGATGATTCAGTTTGGGGGGGGTTAGGATACTGAAGAGTATGCGGGCAGATTAAAGTAAGGATATATTAAAATGTGAAATGAAGATAGCACTAAGTATGGGTGCTCCATTATGGAATCTTACATAGTAGTTAGCATATGCAGAAATGAAACATGATCACTTGAAATTGCTTTGTTCTTCTAGTCTTTAGAGACAGTTTGACCTTTCCTCTTCAAACACTTATCTTTGATGATGAAGTTCTTGTGACATAAACATCTATGGCATACTTGTAACAAAAAACCTACCCCAGGATTCATAAAGCTTGCGCCAGGTGCAGGCGTAGCATCGGTGTTCTAACACCAAATATGGCTGCCGAGCGATCCAGGTACGAGCTGTTCCGATGTGCACTACCTGCGTACGCTATGCCCACACAACTCCCGGGCCCTGTATGCTAATTACCCCATGTGCAGCAGTGTAGCATGTATGTAGCTATCCAGAAAGTGGTGCAAGTGTAGTGTAAGCATGCAGAAATGTAAACTGTAGAAAATGGTTTACATTTTTACAAACATAAAATCGGAGCCATGAGAGCCGACCAAACACATGTATTATATTGTTAATATATAAAAATAATGTACAAAATATAAAATTAACATTTAATATATATAGTCGCACTATCGCGATGTGGAAGCGCAGGGCAGCGGCGTGCAAAGGGGATCGCAAGGAAAATATAAAACTATAGAATAAAACTGCAATGTAACACATATCATGATTTCCCCATAATAGTCAATGGCAGGCATGCTACACCATTCTAATGGCGCAAGGGTTACTAAGGGGCTGTGACAGTGTTATGCATGGTAGCTAGGACTTAGTAGGCAATGCCATGCAAATGAGACGAGTAATAGTGAATCACAGATTCCCCGCTGGTGTAAGGATGCACTTCACAAAGTAGCGTTATAACACCGAGGTGTGCCCTTGACATAAAGATGACATCAAGAGAGGGATGTGTCGCCATTGCTGTAAGCACATTGGAGCATTGTTAAACCGGTTTGCCCCTAGCTAGGCAAAGCTTCAGGATAGGGGTGTGTTGAACTGGCCATAGCTTTGCTTAGCTGAGAGTACACAAGGTAACCGAGTATACATGTGAATCGAGATGAAAACTGCAGCTGAAACAGGAAGGATATAGGAAAGAAATAAGGAAATGCTGCAGCAGGGTATTTGGAATACAAATGACTAACACCTAGGAGCCTACAGTGGGTCATTGAAAACAGTTAACAAGGCTGCAAGCAGCTACCTGCAGAACAGGAAAGGGGAGGGGTTGTACTGCAAAGAAAACAGTAAAGTGTCAAAGCAGAACAAAGCTGATTTGCAGTATATCAGCTACATTTTGCCATGACTGGGTAGGGAAAGTACAAAACAAGAAAGATGGCAGGGGGATGCATGCCTGATAATGGGAGGGGATCCAGGTTTAAAAGTGAATTAAAGGGCAACAGATTAATTAAGGCAACCAAGCATAACTCCACAGTAAAGGCCCCACACTTGCAGTACTAATTGTAAAACCCATAATTAAGATACTCTGCAGCTGGAATAGCTCATACACACCCAATGATATCAACAGCATCCATAGCACAATAGTATAAAGTGTGAAAGCACCACACACACATTTGTGTATTCCCATACACTCTGCACTAGTGGTGTATACAGATGGGGAACTTTTAGTATGTACATGTAAGGGGCTGCCATAGCTTTGATCCACCAGCATGTGTTGGAGACTGAAGGTGGTGTGGAGGATGATGCACATGACCACCTCAGGCACCAGAGGAGGAGGAGAGTGTTCAGACCCAGAGTAACCTACCAGGGGCTACATGATCTGGAGATAGTAGAGTGTTACAGGGTGGACAGGGACATCCTACAGCAACTTGTGGAGCTGTGCCGGCCACGTCTCAGATCCAGAACAAACAGAGGGAAACCCATCCTAGTGGATACAAAGGTATGTGTAAGCCTGAGAATACTAGCTACAGGTACCTTTCAAAGACCAACTGGGAATATCATGGGGATCTCACAGGCATCAGCATCCAGGGTACTACACCATTTCCTGGATACCATGTTAACACATGCCAATGAGCACATATACTTCTCCCAAACGCAGGAGGAGTTGGCCAGCAATATGCGTCTCTTCCACCATGTGGCAGAATACCCAGAGGTACTGGGTGCAATAGACTGCACGCACATACACATCAAGTCACCACCTGGTGAGCAGGGTAGGCACTACATAAACCACAAAGGATACCCCTCCATCAACTGCCAGATTGTGTGCAATGCCCAGGGTATTATCATGGATGTGTGTGCTGGCAGCCCTGGAAGCTATCACGACTCCCACATCTGGCATGCCTCACAGCTGTATCAGTTATTTGCCAGGGGGGACATCCCAAATGGCCACCTGGTGGGGGATGCTGGCCATGCACTGGAACCATGGATGATGACTCCCATCAGAAATGCACACACACCCATGCAGGAATGCCATAATGAGGCACACGCACAAACCAGAATCATCATAGAGTGTGTGTTTGGGATGCTGAAATCACGGTTTCGTTGCTTGGACATATCTGGTGGAGCCTTGCAGTACTCTCCAGTCACGTGTGCCCACATCTTCATAGTATGTGCCATGCTACACAATATGATCCTGTGGAAACAGCTGCAGCAGGGACAGAATGATGAAGGCCCTCCCAGCCCACCACCATTGCCAAGGGCCCCACAGGCACAGAGGTACTCAGACCACTAGCACCCTGAGCCAGCCCCAGTAGGCAGACGGAGGCGTGCCCAGTATGCCCATGCCTTGACAAGGAGGGAACGTATAGCACACACACTGACAGTGTAGGCACCTAGGGACTGACACCTTTCTCCACCTGCACACACAGTAAAAATGGATGGCACACACACTAGACTACCTGTAAATTGTCATGTATAGGCAATCTACTGTGTGCATCCAACATAGGCAGCCCTCAACTATTGCACACACAACTGCCATTGGCATAAGGTAAGTCAACACCTGAACAGTGAATTAAGCTAACAGCATGTGCTGATACTGTATGTATAGGTTCATAGGTAGGTACTTGGCCAACTGCCAGAGGCCATTCATAAGACTAGCCAAAATGTGTCAGCTTTTGCCACCCCATTGATTCATTAACTGTCCCTCTGTGGAGCAGAGCCAATGGCGGGATCCCTGGGGGTGTATCTACTGTTCCCCATCCACTCTTCAAGGTTTCTCTTGAAGAGTGTTAGTGAGGGGCTCTGTATAATGTAGTTAGGGATGTTGTTCCAAAGTATGGGGAGTGTCTGTGACAGGAATCCATCCCTCCAGCATCTTTCAGTCATTGTTGTGGTAAGGTTCAGCTCACTACAGTGTGTGGCTCACTGTGACATGGATTCCCATAGGTGAAGCATATCCATTAAGCCTGAGTTCGACATGGCTGTGTTGGCCAGCAGAGAACATTTCTGGGTAAACGAGATGCCACTGAGTAAAGCAGTAGTTTATTCAGTCTGGCTGCATAGGGCATATGTTTGAGGCCAGTAATCCCCTTGGCGAGGTACATTCCTGGACCTTCCAGCTGTTGGAAGTGTCTTCTGAGGTACATCCCAAATAGGTTATTATACCCTATGATGGGACTGATGAGTGATGAGTAAAGGGACACTATAACCCCAGTATGTCTAGATGGGAACCCTTTAGTAATCATATGGCCTACATAGAAGGATGCCCTAACTACTTTGGAGATATGATTGTCAAAGGAGAGATCACTATCTATCTTAGTCCCCAGATACCCCATTACCTCGTCTGTATTAAAGTGGCTGCCACTGATGTGGTAATATGTGGGTGCTTAATATTCCACAATGGAATGACCATGCAGTTAGTGGCACCTGGCTGGAAGCTATGACTTTGACACCCTATGTCGGCTCTGTGAGGCCCCTTGATGTGTCAGCTGGACTATCAATCATGGCTCTCAGTTTGCAGTCATTGCCAAACATGGTCTGCCGTAGTCCACCTGTATTTTCCTGTACCTCTGAGAAGTATATGCCAAACAGTAGGGCTCCCAGGACTGAGTCCTGTGGGTCACCAGTCATAACTGGTCAAGAGTTGGACCTGGAGACCGCTAGTCGTACTATGTGGGTTGTGTGTGTAAGCCCGTTGGCAACCCAACCTGTGATGTATGGGTGTATGTACAGGCTGGTGTGTTTATCAATAATACCTGAGTGGGGCATGGTGTCAAAAGCTTTGGCGACGTCAAGGTAGTATGTGTGAACCACCTCTCCCCTCATCTAATGTCTTGGTGACTGTATGTAAGACGTCAAATAGGTTCAGTAGGCATGAACTGCACTCAACCAAGCTGACCTGGGTTGGGTCACATGTTTGGAGGTTACCAATGTCTTTGTTAATGAGTGCCATGAGGATGTGCTCCATACCATTGCAGACCAGGCTAGTCAGGCTTATGAGGTGGTAGTTGCCATGGTCAGTTGTGATTCCACCTTGATGGAGTGGAATAATCGTTGCCCTGCGGCATTGTATGGGCATGTAACCTGTGGAGAGGCTGAGGTTGAAAAGCTTAATTAGGTGGGGGGTCAGGTTGTCTTGTACTGTTTGCAAGATGCAGTCTGGGACAACATATGCCTCCACTGATGTTGTGTTCTGCTGTTAGAGAGGGCCAATTCCACCTGTGTGTCTCTGATGTGTGGGATACTGTACCTGTCGGGTAGTGTTGTGGGCTCTTTAGGGGGTGAAGTATGCACTGAATGTATCTGCAAGGATGTTGGCGATATCAGTTCGGTCAGCATATTTTATGTTATATTTCACAGGCACAGTGCAAATCTGTGTGTCACCTCTTAGATCCTTGACATAGCCAAAGAAGGCTTTGTGGTTATCTTTCAAATCCTTGTGTATTTTCCTGCTGATGTTAGCCTTGGATGATTTCATGAGGGACCTAAGTATCATACTAATAGTGGTCACGGATGTCTGCCCATCATGGGATTTGCTGTTTATCTGGAAAACTGTCCTACTTCTGTAGTATAACCTGTTTATTGCAAGGGTCCACCAGACTGGTGTCCTTGTGTAGGAGGAGTGAGTCTTGGTTTACCAGTGATGACATGATCCATACATCCATATAGGTGCTTATAGATTGCATTTATAAATCTGTCTGTATCTTGAGCAGAGTTTCCCCTTAGCGTGGGGGCTGCGAAACCCCCCACCTCTGTCTCTATTAGTGTAAATTTAGCTGTAGGAAAGGTGTACACTGTGGTTTCCATGGGTGAGGGAGATGTTTGTGTGTGGAAACAGTGAATAGTTCATGGTCAGATTTAACCAGTGACCGGTTAACCTGTGCTGTGGTGCACCTGCTGCCCATGTTAGTGATGATTCCACCCCTCATTAGGGAGGTTGCCACCTGATACAGGGCATATGAGGTGATAAATTTCAGAATGTGCTGGGCCTGGAAGTGAGTACTTGAGTAAGTTTCCCAGTTAATGGTAGGGTAGTTGACATCGACCAATGCCAGGGTATGCGGTAGGACTGTCATGTTCTCCACTGTCTCCAGGTAGGTGAAGTGGTGGTCCTGGGTCATGGAGGGTGATTTGTATCAGGCCACAGTTTACACTGCAGTTGTGGCTGATGTTAGTTGCACATGGATGATCTCAGAGGTATCATGCTGCCCCACTAACCTGTAGGTGTAGGTATCCCTGATGAATATGGATACACCCCCTCCATGTCTGTGTTAGTCCATGTTCTGTGGCTGAAATGTGTGGTATGGGTTGTAGTCTGGTAATGCTGGTGTGCTCTCAGGAGCCTTAAGACAGGTCTCAGTTACTGCACAGATGTTGACATTGTCCATCCTGAGGAGTGCTGTGAGTGCATGCATGTTGCAATCACAACCCCTGGTGTTGAGTAGCATAACCCTCATTGATTCTGCTATTGTTTTGTTTAAAGAGCTGGTATTCACCTTTGAGAAACTCCTAAAAAAGGCAACATGGGGGCACCAAAAGCCTTGGCCAGTATTCCAAAGCCTAAGGCTGACACGTAAGCCAGTATGGTATTGTTGCATGCATGTTTCCCATCTGTGCTTGTTTTTCATCTTTCCTGTAGGTAACCTACTGGTAAGCAATAGAAAGCCTTAAACTTATACAAGTCTTCTAGCTTCCAAGATAGGCTTTTGGAGTGACTAAGTATCAGTGTTCTGTTTGTTCTTGCTGTACTTAACTGTTTCCTGACTACATGGTGATTTCTCACTGTATATTGTGATCTGAAAGTCTGTTTATTCACATATTATGGCTGTGATGGCCTGCACTTTAGAGATTCACAGATAGCTTACTACCTATCTGCCCAAGGGCAATTAGAAGCACAGCTACAGTGTGTTGGCTTTCTCCGCACCATTGATGAAGTAACTGAGCCTCTGTCAAGCATAGCCAATGAAGCAATTCCAGGCAGAGTTGCCGGAAGCTGTTGAAGACTGGGGTGGTGGAGGGTGATAGGGGCACTTAGTGATCTAAAGAGGGCATGTTAATGAGAAAGTTCAACACCATTCAATTTCCCCAACAGGTCTCGCAGCTATTAAACTGGACAGGCTCCCCCACCCCCTGGCTGTATGGTTCTGGGACACATGATCCCAGGGGTGTATATTCTGTTACCCATTCACACAACAAGGTTTCCCTTGAAGTGTGTCGGTAAGGGGCTATGCCTAATGTAGTTAGGAATGTAATTTATTGTCGCACATTACATTTGTTATATGTTGTTATTTCAAGAGTAAGTGAAGCTCAGTGGGTTTGGGGGCCTCTGCCCTTTGCTTAGCCTAGCTTACATATAGAAATCATCTAAATAGGAAATAGGCAGAAGCAACGTTAATGTCATTAGTGTAATGGTTACAGCACCTGTATAGTATCTGTGCATTTGAGGTCTCAATCCTAATAAAGTCAGGGATGTTTATCATGTTAAAAAGTATACCTTAACCACAGCTTGCATATATAGGTAGTAATCGTCTGTATAATAAACATTTGAAACACCCATATAAACCCATGTGTGCTGGAGAGCAAAGTCAACAGAGAATGTAATGTTATGTAAGCACATAGTGAGATGTTACTTTACTGAAATGCATATATCCTGAATAGTTAGCGGATGTGGCCGTGTTTGCGCGCACAGGTTATATGTTACAAAGTTTGTTTAACTGTGTTTAACCCCTGCTATAATGTCACACAAACACTTTTAAACATGTTTACATCTGCTTAAATGAACCTTATTCTGGAGTAAAAAAACATTTTTAAAGAATCGCAGGTGTTGAACCCTGGACCATGCACACTATAGTCATGGGATTTACCACTAAGCCATCTGAAGTGTATACGTGTTGCATGGTCTTTAGACTACACCTTATACGATATGCATTCCACTGTAATGACCACAAATTGGACAGTCACTTTGTGTACATATGTACAGTACATTGTAATGTACTGTAGTTTGTGAGCCAACACATACAAGTCTACAAATGTATTACTGTTACAAATTAATATGATATATATATATATATATATATATATATATATATATATATATATATATATATATATATATAGATAGATATATATATATACATGTCAGTGATGCCTGCACATAGATATAAATATAAAGATATATACACACAGTTACATCAATAACCATATATATAAACATCTATAAACACACTTTGTGACACAGAAGCAATCCAAAGGAATTGAAGTGTACACAAAACACATGCAGCTCTGGTATTATAACTATTAATATTAACCTAATTCACCATAGAAGGGACAGTTTTTGTGTATATGAAGATTGGGGTGGGGGAGGAATGATGGGTAATGAAATCATGCATCAAGAAGAGCCTGGGTCGGATGTTCAATAAGTGAACTGGAGGGGTATACATGGAGTATGGGGACAATATAAAAAGGACACAAAACAAGAACCTTTCTCATTCATAATACACCCTGTCATGTCACATTGCAACACCTAATTTCACAAACATATGAACATTAACATGTATCAGACATATGTACACCAACTGACTATCACATTTGTTTTCAGTAGTGAGGAATGCCTGTAGTAAAATGTATATTCTAAACACCATGACATTTGCACATATCTCAGATGCCTTAGTGGTAAAGTCATTGACTGTGGTGTTCATCGTCCCGGGTTAAAGGGCTGTTAAGTTATTTTGAGGGCCAGAATAAGGGCTGTTGGATGCAGGTGGATTAAAGCACTATTATGCAGTTGCAAATGGGTTTCCACATGTTTGCGCGATGGTAAGCGGTGCTTAAACACGGTTAAACGGAGAAGCGCCTCACAGGTTTAACCTTTGCTTAATGTTGCGCAGACCATGGCCAAACCTCCTTACAACTGCTTAAATGTGCTTTATTCATACTTTCCCTACCAGTGCCTACTCTGAGAGGTAAAATAATAACACCTTCCAGGATTAGAACCTGCAACCATGTACTCCATCCTCAGAGTAACCTACCACTAAGCTACCTGAGATGTACCTATGCCAGTTTTCTATGCAGACAGGTTAAAATGGAAAAGAGAGGAATGTGTTGAAATAGGACAACCCGCCATGTACCCAATGAAAAGTGTATGCTCATATATATATATATATATATATATATATATATATATATATATATATATATATATATATATATATATATATATATATATAGAGAGAGAGAGAGAGAGAGATACATAGAGACATGTCAGTATATACAGATATATATATATATATATATATATATATATATATATATGTAGATATATGGATAGGTTAAAAACATCTGCACATCTATGGAGATACAGATAAACGTATGCAATAATATTTATTATATATTATATCATTATACATATACACACACACACACACACACACACACACACACACATATATATATATATACATATATATATATATATATATATATATATATATATATATATATATATATATATATATATACACATCCATACATGTGTGTAGACAGCATCCGAAGTGGTCATATCTGAGTATAACATGGACCTTAGCAATCACACATTCCGCCCCATCCCCCCAAACAATATGAACATAACATATGAAGAGTATATGCCAATACACTATTACAAATATGCTCTATGGACACAGTCACCAACACAACTGCAATGACTGCAAATATCCATGACAGAACTACACAGACAGCTTTCATTTAGCAAAACTTTATTACATTCCTATGTATTGCCAAAAGGATTCAAGGACTAACAGTACCTGCATGCTATACAGGAAGCATTTAACAGTGCCTTAATGAATCAGCCTGCAATTACTATAGTATTAGTCCACTAAGGGATAGGTGTTCACATAGGGAAAAAACACCCACACACATATAGAAGTTGTATAAAAGGGGTTCCTACACACTTGCATGTGTTATGTACACCCACCAACATCTACCCCACAACCAAAATAATTACATCAATACATACTGTCATACCATAACCAATTATTCAACTACTGTAGAACATCTGCTGAAACCTTAACATACCTGGATACAGACACACTAACATGGTCCTATGTGAATTAGTTGCTGTTATACAGTTGAACAGATGCTGATGTTACAGGGTTTGTATGAACTAATCCTGTTTCAGAGGGTTGAAAGGTTCGTACACCAGGAAGTGTTACCGAGTACTGATTATCAGCACAGTATGATACACACTAACACCAAACTAAAGATGTCTGATAAGCACACTGTAAACCCCCTAACATTATATGCATAGCCATGCAGCCTTGAGCTGGTCAAACATCCTTGCCATACTGAAACATATGCAGACGTATTAGGTACAGACAAACCCTGCACAAGTAGCAATGTTCAGAAATATAACAGCAGTACTCACATTTAGACCAAATCCTCTAGGCATTACACATAATATATTGCTGTTCGTCTCCATACAGCTGTTGCAATAGATTTCAAACAACACTTCCAGGCTGTATTCCTCACAAGTAAGGCAAAGGGACAATGCCCAAGTGGAGTACTCAGTTATACTCCACAGTTGCCATGGTATTGGCTAAGGCAGTAGCAGTGCAGCTGATGCGCATGTAATTAGCTACTTAGGAACACGAATTGGTTATCAGGATAGCACATGTTACTGATCTGTAACTATAAAAGGTTGCCTTGTCACATATTCAAACCATCTGTAGCTACCTGTAGGACAGCACAAAACACTGAAAGACAAACCGAAAATGAGTATTATACTAGTCAATAATACCTCCAAATACTAAGAAGGTATGTATAACATGTAATATGTCTGCGTATGTAGTACCTGTTCTGTAAGAATTACAGTGTAATCAATGCATATAGTGGAAATAGCTATCTTGTAGTGATGTATTGTTGAGCAGTAATAATGCTTGTAGTATTCTATGTGTGTACTGCTGTAGGTCACAAGGCAAACTCCTCATACACCACAAGGGATGATATGGGCTTGGAACTCATCAATTCGCTTCCAGCCACTGTCAGTGTCAGGGTTGGTCCAACAAGTATGTGCTATAACAGGGGATAGTATATGTCGATATATTGTTACAGTAGACATATGCATGGGTGTATAAGTAAGATGAACATGTCAAAGGTGGGCTTACTGTGCAAATATGGTTTGCATTGTGGGATATTGTGCCAGTAACTGTGTAATGTACAGTATTTTAGGCAGATCTGTATTCCATTCTACATAGAATTTCTGTTATGTTATGCAAACAGTAGTTATGTCTATTGGCAATTACAATACTCAATAACAGGATACATATCACTTGTATTCATCTGACAGTTTAGCAGCATGATAGCAAAGATAACTGGAAGAGCTAGGTAACTATCCATGCCCATAACACATGTAATATCCACCTCTCTAGTATCATTTGCAAGCAATAACAGCTGTGCATGTGTACATGTTATGCAAATATGTAGTGACCCTTGTTACAGGGCTGGACCTCTCTAGTATCATTTGCAAGCAATAGCAGCTGTGCATGTGTACATGTTATGCAAATGTGTAGTGACCCTTGTTACAGGGCTGGGCTATATGGCTATGTGCACACCTACATAGAGTGGATATTGAGAGTAGAGATACTCTGGTTGAACTACCAGGTTTGTGTAGCCTAACCTCTCATTGCCAACCTAACAGCCACTTGCACATACTGTATGTAAGGTAGTGCACAGTACTGGTAATGAAACAGGTTGCATAACATCTTTAACTCCAGTGTAACATCTGCAGTAAGAGTGTAAGATGTAGGAGACTGCTGCCCATGTGTAATAGCCGCTTCATAGGTGATGGCTTACACTATCTGGTTATATCCTGATCATGTTGATAGTGGCATCAGAGTCTATTGATACATGACTCTGTTTGGGGAGTGGGTGTCTGTGCCCAGCAGAGCTCATGGTCCTGGTGGATATCTGAGTATATACCCAGAGAAGTAAACAGACCTGTAGACACTTGCATCATCTGTAATCAACTATCAGGATGTGATGTGCTCCTCAGAGGAGGATTGCTGCTAAAGGTAGCTAATATGTTTCCGTAATAGCCAATGTTGTCATGTCCATAACACAAATATTTATATGTGAGCATCACTGTCTAAAGCATCTTCATAAGCAATAAGTAAACTAAATACAGTACTTGGTGCTTGTAGTACTGAATGCTCATACAGGCATATCCACTTGTCAGCTACGGGTGTTTACTAATGTCAGCTTTGTGTATGTGGCCATCCTGGGGGAATGTAATCTCTATGCCATGTACGCTGCCAAACCCACCTAACACCACACCCCGCACATTGTCTGGGATGCAGCTACAGGGGTAAGCTGGAAGGCAGTCCAGTCTACAGCCATGACTGGACTGGACAGTCATGAGGTGCAGGTTAACACATGCATCTCATCATCACAACCAACACATACCCTTACCAGAACACAGTAAGGACACCCACATACACTACCAGAAATCACACACATTCACAGACGCTTCTAAGTATCTGGCCAAGCAAGTGACCTCCCAAGCTGGAAGAGACAGACAACGAAATACACAAACTGTATGACAAAGTTTGCATAATTGTGCCACACCTCAGAACACGTGGCCGGAAACATGCCCAACAGTACTCATTTGTGAATGCAAACTCTAGCATTATGTTACACACCAACCTATACGAGGGCATACATACTGTCAGCTGCCTGTCTGCCACGATTAGCCACATACCCATACACTCAGACCACCTTTTGAATTATACACATGGCTCTGGCATATTCCAGGAACTGTGATGCAGTAGCCTGGACTGCATGGAAACACATGTAGGAACTGTCAGGTCATGTAGCCCATGCAGGTATGTCCCAAGGCCTGGGTAGCATTCTGCCATTGGCCAGAATGATACTGCAGTACAGGGACAAAAGGATTGTATTCCACAATTGTGTAATGTAGTGGTGCAAGTCAAAGGGTATCCAGTATCTGTCTGCCTGGGATAACATGGTTGACAGACCATGATGCTTTGCCTGACAGGACCTGCATTTGTCACCCCTGGGAATCTGGATACTGCCTAGGGCTCATGCTTCCCCTATAGTGCCTTCATCATGCACAGTTCAAGTGAAGGTCCACTGCTATTACAGGGACAGCCAAGCAATAAACTGCGGGTCTTGCTACTCAATGATACATGTCAGAAACACTATATGAACTCACATATGTCAATCCCTAACATGGAGAACATATCTGTGCAGTGGCTGAGACATGTTTCAATGCTCCAGAGAGCACACCTGCATGACCATGTTATAACACATACCTCACCTCTTGCACATTATCCTTTATTGGAACACATGGGCCGCAGGTGTGTCCATATTCCTGAAGGATATGTACACCCCCACGCTAGTTGCACTTGCATAACTTCAGATGCATTATGCTGAGCAACTACCTTTGTGCCAAAGTAGAATTCAAATTGCACCTTGCGACAGATCACCCACCATGCTGCAGATTTCCCAACTGTCATGTGCTGTAATGGGGAAGATTAGGTTTGAGACAGAGAACCATAATAATGGCTACTCTCAACTTTTCCATTATGAACTGGGAAGACTCCTCATGTACCAACACCTGCACTCAATGCATGTTGGATTCCATCAACCCCAATGACCTGGATCACAATAGTCACACAAACAGGGCTAACAGAATGCTACACATAGTCAGTCTCCAAAGCCAATGTTATGCTTCCTAAGAGCAAAGTGTTGACTGTCATGGCACCCATGCAGATGGACAATGCATGTGCAAATGCTGAATCCTATACAAATGAACCTTAAGCAGTCACATATGTGCAGTGATTGTGCCATTGAAACAGAACCAAGATTCAACCAAACACAAACAAGAAGGCAAACTGATGGTACCATGCTTTAACCTGTACCACAGAAGGTAGTAACTGTTGCAAGAGTGAACACACATGAGTGTAGGTGATCCCTGGTCAGCCTCAGTAAGATGCAGATATACCATATAAAACCACACAAAGTTACCATGAAACTAATCAGCCACATATTATGAGGCCAACCACAGAGCATTCTATAGCTGTGTCATTAATCATAATGGCAATGACCAGACCTGCCGTGCTGCACAGCACTATGGCATGGGAAGTACTGCGCCTACAGAAATAGCACCTGTTCACCCAGATAGGGTCTTGGAGAACCTAAACCCACTCCCACCCCCCAACAGGTAGACACAGTTATATATCCATGTACACTACAGAGCCCCTGTAATAACAACTATGAAGGTACAAGTTGCACTCTCTAAAGCCATACATACAGCTTTCATGAGACCTGTCAACATCCCAGGGTGTATCCTACACAAATGTAAGAACAATCAGCTCTCCACATACACATCATGTTCAATCATAGCTCCATGTCAGGCTGTGTACACACTGAATGGTGCACAGCAACAGTTATCATACCCCACAAAGGGGGAGACACCATTTATAATGGGAAATAGTGCACTACTACCCTACTGAGTCTGGTCTGTAAGGCCATGAACCATGATCAATGTATTTGATGTACTCAGTACAGATGCAGATGACAGTAAGATTGATTCACACAGCATATCATGACCTTGCCAGTTCTTAGGACACCACACCCATACTGTGTTCCAGCTACACTCAGTAAACTAGGTGCATATTCCTATGTCACAGGAGTGGTTGGCAACTGGACTGCTGGCAGAACCAACATTACAGAAGGTGTCTGACTAATACATGCACATCAAACCAGTGCCAGCCACAGTAATTCAGGGTTCATTCCTGGTACTCCCCATCTTTGTTATCTATACCACACAGACTAACACAGAAGGCATCTGCCTTTTGATGTTTGCAAATGACTATGAACTAGGAGTAATAGTTGACTCAATGTGTGCTGCGTTCAACATACAGAAGGGCATTTGTGTGTCAGATGTGTGATGTGTGACGTATGGCCACAATCTGACAGCTAAGTATTGCATTGTCATCACCCATGTTAAAAATCCTGTACCCATGAACTACCACCTAGACAGCGGTCAACGTAATGTCAACTTTGTGTGTATGGGATGCAGCTGGACAGTAGTCTTTCCTTTGATAGTTACTTCACCACACCAGTCACATAGTCGTATGTGGCACCCCTAATCATGACAGGGTGCCATCAATGAATATAGACATAATTGTTCAGCCATACTCAACACTCAAGTGACCCATAATATATCACATATTTCCTTTAAGGGTTATTGCCCATGTGTAGATGGCCTACACTGCCCTTCCCAATCCCTAGCTGCACTATTTAGCATGCAGCCTACCCTGAATAAAGCCATGTCCAATCCAGAGATGTTGGACATGCTACACGTAACACATCCTGATCCCAGATAAACACATACTTCATGGACATCCACCTTTCTAGTACAAGGATCACAACATGCCTGGCAGATCACTGTCCCATACACTTTACATACTCTTGCCATACTATGCATCCCTGTCCAGCGAAGCTGCACATCGCTACTCTCTGTGACATGGTGTGAAGACCACATGCCAAATATATCAGTAACCCTGTGGATCAGTTCTGTGGCACTGCTTGAACTGGCCACTGAAACTTACCTGTCTGTTGCCTACAGCTAGGTAACCTGTCTGCCTAGGCTCATAAATGTCCCAGGGCATATAGCCTACTAGCTCATTATGACCATACATGCTATAGTTGATATCTAACCCTGAAAATACCATCAAGCTAGCTATTGTCCCATGTGTTTCACATGTGCAACACAGGCAATACATGGCAGGATGCTACACAGCTGTACAGTGCCATGTAGATGTATATGGCAAAACACATACATGTAAAACATTATGTGAGCAAGTCTGTAGGGTCACAGGTCATGTCCCTAAAGGCTGTGCATGAATATATATGTGACATATACACAGCATTAAGGTCTATTGCATTAATGTGAACATATCCAGGCATGTGCTGATAGGTAAAGACACCAGTACAGGCAAACAGACATGCCTACATCAAGACAACATCCACATGGAGTATGAGCAATGTCATCCCATGACACACATATATGGTGATAACATCACATCACCAGTAAGTGTCAAATGTGTGTGAGTTAACCATGTCAGTGGTGTTATTGTCATGTATATTTGCAAAGAGTTATGTGTAATCTTAATAAATGTGATACACATGCATGTTCAGCTGTACTTCTGTATTTCTCTGTGAGTTACTGTGACCTGTCTCCATCATTATGTTTTCCAGGTATGCCGCGTAACAGGCTGCCAGCATAGACCCACTTGGAGGATGAGGTCCTCATCCCATACCTTCTTGACAACCATTCAACACTCTTCAGCCATGTGCCACAGGATGCACAGCAGTGGGATGCCCTGTGGGATGAACTCTGCAGGAGGGTAAATGATGTCAGCGGTCACAATCGCACCTATCAGCAGATGCACCGACACTGCACTGACCTCATAAGACGGGCGAAACAGCGTGCTATTGCAATTGCCAGGAAACAAGGTGCAACAGGTAGGGGGCCACTCACCCAGCCCACATTCACATGTACCAAGAAGCTACTGGCCAACCTGGGGACACCTGCAGACCTCCATCCACAAGCTTTAGCTGGTATTGTGGATGTGGGTGTCTCTCAGCTACTGAGCCTGGAGTTGCCTGGTAAGTCAGTACTGCACATATAACACAAAAATATTCCACATAGTTACATATGTAATATAACATCATATGCAAGGCATGTATGCACACATGCCACATACTATAGTCTCCTACTCTATGTATGCACAGATGTGCATACTCCATAGTATAGTGTATTGTACTGGCTTATGTGCTAACATGGACGTTGCACCCTGTAGCTATCGCACAGGTGTGGATAAGGATCTTACTGCTGTGACACTCCTGTTTAGGTACCTCTGGCATTTTGCAGCGACAGCACCCTGTGTCAGGTGAGATTATTATTATTTACCAGGCTTGATAATGCACAGATCATATTAATTGCATGCTATCTACCATAACACATGTACACATAATGTATGGTGGTCCTGTTAATAGACACTGGTCAGACCTGCAATGCATCACAGTGGTTACCCATGTGAAACAATTGAAGACTATATGAAACACCTACACTAAACCTTCCAAACTGTCATTGCCAGATGTGTGGACAACTGTGAATACAATGGTGGAGGTGTGTTTCAATGTAGGGACAGGTACTACATATCAGCATTACCCATGTTGGGAATACAAACAGTACTGTACAGAGAGCATATGCGTGCACACACTCTAAATGTGTTGGAACTGGAGTATGACCGGCCCACAGGATACACCCTTGTGGGCATATACCCTTGCTATGAATGTCACACAATGTCATGTGCTATCTGACATGTCCATGACATGTAGTGGGCTGACTGCAACACTGCTCAACTATCCTGCAAAACATGATATCTCACATCCCATACATACCACCCTTTGTCTGTATAACCCTGTTCTCAGTGGAGCATATACCATCTATGAGTGTATGTCATATGGGATAACACTGACATGTGAAATAGATGGCCATCACAACCATTGGACCGAACATGTGTACACATGGCCATGGAGGATGGCCAGAGACATGAAGCAACACACACAGTAGAAGTGATGTACATGTGTGTACACCCTGTTGTACATTGGCTCGACACAATACAACTATGGCCTTTGTGTAATGGTGATATTGCAGATGTGAAACACTAAACATCATACAGGCTTGTGCACAGCTTGTGTAGGCATAACATGAAACCACCACATAACATGTCTTGAACATCTTGAGTGTGTCACGACATGAAAGCATTCACCTATACAGTATCCAAATCACATACAACCACATCAGGCCACAGATACAGTACATTCACCTTGCTGGTGTCAGACATCACTGTCATGCCTGCTCTTCATGTGTGTGAGGTACACAGATGGCATGTGGGACATAGAGTACTGCTAAGTTAGCCATGTGTGGGCATAGTTGCCAGGCATCAGTAATATGGTTGTAGATGTGCATGGTTGTCATCCGTATACCCTTCTGTGACCTGTGTCACACATTCCACATTAGGGTTTAGTGTGTGTACACCTCAGTGACGTGGGTCACATTTCACATTAGATATGTATTGTATGTGAACACAGTCATGGCTATGAACTGTGTCAGTAACTCACACTGTGTAGCAATAGTGAAGCCACATGATGCCCTGCATCAGCTCAATGTGCAGCATGTCACTGCATATTTTAGGGCGGACAGACAATATTGCGTCAGCTGAAGTCCCATGTTAGTATAACAAGTCCCTGCATTGGGACACCATTATCGTACTGTAGATTGGAAAGGACACCATTGTGTTACACATGTATGCATGTCATTCAACACATCAGCAGAAGACATGTCATACTACATGTGATTGGCAAGGTCATACGCCACACATCAGGCTGGTGTACTGTAAACCTGTGTTGGTCTGTGGCACCATTGCAAAGTAGGGACAGCCATGTCAAACATGTGTGTACAGCCACATGCATAATGTCTGTAGACTCAGCTCAGGGTTAGGCAGAATAATGTTGAACAGACATGCACTGCTTTGGGGGAGATATGCAAGCTAGGGCTCAGACAAACATAGTATTCAGTTGACATACCCTTCGGCTCATGTCCTCACACATAGGGTAGTGGCCAAAACAAAGCATCAGTTTCAGAGTTACAAAGGTCAGTAATGGTCTGTTAACATGTGGTGTATGTTACAAACACCATGGCAGTGTGGTGCAATGGTGCATATTGCATGCATTGTGTTGCAGGTATGGGTAATAAGCTATTAATACAAATTGTGCAATACAGGTATGTATGCTAACTACCACTATAATTGTGTAAGGTGCATGCCATCTGCTATAACACATGCATGCTGTTGTGTGCAACTCAGGGATGTATGATAACTACCACTGTAATTGTCTAAGCTGCCACTATAATTGTCTAAGCTGAATGCCATCTGCCATATCACCTGCATGTTGCATGCCGTTGGGTAACATAGCAGGTGTCTGTGTGTCTGTGTGGTACAACTTGTAATGTACAGTTCTTGTCTTCCCCTCACATGTGCTGATGTAGGTGTGTGCTCTCCTGCGGTCCACCTGATGTTAGTGTCCCCACAGACTCTAGCAGTGATGATGAAAGTATGATTGAGGCACAGGTAGTGTTGTCAGTGGCTGAATCTGTACCATTTGTTGCCATTCCACCTGTATCCCCTCATCCTCACACATAGTTCTCCTGACTACACATACCCCATCACCACTGGCCATAGAGGAAGGACAGTTAGTGGGTGGTAGCATGGAACAGGGAATTGTGGAGATTATGGAAAGTGTGTCTGCACACCATGATCCCAGTCAACTGACTGGTGATGTCCCACACAGGCATGTGCCCAGTGCTGCTTGTAGGAGGACCACTGGCCAACATGCCCCTGCGATACAAAGCACATCAGCTGGAGTCATCAGATGCATGTTTTGGGCTGTAATGGAGGCACAGGCAAGTGCTGAATGGCACAACAGAGAAGGTCTGAGGCTTCAGAGGTCTGCTGTCTGTTCATTAACTGACAACATACAGGCACTTGCAAATGCTCACCATCATCTTGTAGATGTTTGGGATAGACAATTGGGTGACATGGTGGGAGTCCTTGACCGTGGCATGTCAATCCTCGAGTGTGGAATGTCTGTGCTGGATCATCTGGTGGGAGTGAGGTGTCGGGCAAGTGGACGTAGGTCAGCTGCATCACCTGTTGAAGGTCTACATGAGCATGCTACTGCACATGTCTGCTCCCATAGTGGCGGTAGCAGTAGCAGCAGTGCAGTTGATGCTCTGCAGTCTACACCAAGACATGGCAGGCCACATGCATGTGGTCCTGGACGGTCCCAACAGGTACACGGTTCCAGTGGACATGTGTCATCGGACAGTACCCAATATGAACCTCTGCCTGGTAGTGCCCATGCAACCCTTGGCAGGCGCAGGTCATGTGGCCATGGCTGGACACCGTGAACTGTGAAACCTGCCTTGTACAGTCTGCAGCTGTCAATAATACCCCTGTGTAGGTCAGCCACATGCCAGACTTGTGTGCATGCATACACATACACACACCAGAAACAAATGTAGGGCACCTCAACATACACACACATAACATCCACACATGCCCAGTGATATCACAGGCCCTAACACACACACATGATGTCATCTAATGGTGCAGCCTAGGCCTCTGGCAAACATTATCACCCTGTGCATATGATGATGCCTGTGCCGCATCCCTGTCATCCACACCATCGGTGCAGGGACATGCTCATATGGTCTGATGTACAGGGTGAACATACTAGGTAGATAATTGTAGATTAATTTTGTTGAGTAGTGTTGACAGGCAGCAGACATATCATGTATAACAGTTTTGGAATGCATTTTGTACGTTTGACAGTATGTATCACGTGTAACACTAACAGCATGTTGATCTTGATGTTCTGCCTTCCTCTTTCAGGTGTAGTTGCATGTGCCGGGGGATGTCAGTGTTTGCGGTTAGTGTCCCATATGTACATGTTGACTACTCACAGGTCTGTATGACAATACCTGCATGCACTTTGTAGCTTCCACATCACAGTTATAATCTCCCATGTTTCAATTATGTTTACTGTTCCAATGATCCAAGAGCATGACAGCTGTGTAGTAGGCTACTGTGTTCAGAGACATCACATCCATAGTGGGTGACATCACAGGTATAGTTACCTGGAGCGTGGAGGAGGTAAAAGAGTGGTATAGCAGATGACAAGGGTAAAGGAAAATGGAAGCAGTGGCTTCTCATTGGGAAACAGTAATAACCGCTGCCATGACAGGATGCAAACACAGACACAACCACACACTCAGGATTCACAGACACAGTAACACACACTCTGACACACACACACACACACACACACACACACACACACACACACACACACACACACACACACACACACACACACACACAGTTGTCAGTGTTTGGATGAAAACCCCTGCCTATGTGCAAATCATCATTATACTACTACGCAATTACAAGACGCACCACAGAGATTATACATGTACAGGTAGTCAGAATGGCCTAAGATCGAAGACATTGACAGGGATACTACAGTGCAGTGAGTGTATGTGGGGAGGGGGGGTCATCAGTAGGCTATGTAACAACAAGCCACACCCCAGGGTGTACATTTTAACAGGTGGTTAGAATGCCCATCTAAGATTGATGATATCAACAGGGATACTAGATTGCATTGAGTGGATGGGGAGGGGGCATTAACATTTCACTATGGTAAAATACAGCCTCACTCACTCCAGGGACCGGACAACCACACACACACACACACACACACACACACACACACACACACACACACACACACACACACACACACACACTGTGGCATTCACAAAGATATACACCTATGTCACACACATACAGACACTTGACATGTGTGAGGTTCAACCACCTGCCTATGCCTTTCTTTCTACACTTCACTCTGCACTGATCTCAACAACAGTGTTTCAGGAGAGTGAACAACATGTTGGATGTATTTCCAACCATACATGACATATATGGACACACCCACCCACACGTGCCAGTACTGTGAATCAAACACCTGCCAATCTCATGAAGTACAGCACTATCACATTCACTACAAAGCGTACTGACTTATTCCTTTGCCAACTGTGCTGATATATGCACAATATATGCACAGGGGAGGTATTACTGTGGCAGGTGTCAAGAGGTTTGCCTTCAGTGTCACCCTTACTGCATTCTACATTGACTGTCTACCACTTCATTTAACAAAACCAGACCTTAGCAGTTACACAGGTTAGTGTAGGAATGGTTGTAACACACCAGTGAGCTGTCCTCAGTAATCATTCATCTGCAAAGTAGCCCCACCACTTAGTAGTCATGTCCAAACATCTGTCCATACCTCATGTACAGCTTACTGTACTTTGAGCATATCACCATATACAGTTGGCAATGTTTAGGCTGTATTGCAGCAGCATGATGTACTAAGACAACAGTCACCTTCAAACATCAGACACTGCACACACATGGAATCTAAACAAACATCAATACATGTACACATATGCGGTCTACATCAGTAAGTGGACTAGCAGGTCAAGAGGATACATTCCACACCTTCCCCATGCCATGTGTGACTCATACCTGAGCATTACACCATAATGGATGCTGTATTCATGTACTGGTAGGACACAACCACCTTCACCGAGTAGCCAAGTGTACATATATGACAACAGCACATATCAGCAAGACACACACAGCATTATTCCATGTCATGCTCCTACAAACTGTTACTTGACAGTTCCATGGTGAAGCCAGGGCACTATAATGGTCAACAGTAAGCACATCATATTTGCCACACACACCTCATGTTTACTGGAAGAGTGCCAGCAATGTGCTCTGTTAGAGCTAGGCAGTACACTCATTCAAGAATGTGCAAGGTCTGTGGCTTGTAAACATCTCACCCCAGCACGTACTGGCTATTGTGGTACTAAGGCTAATGTCCAGACAGCACACAGCATGCATGGCTTGCAATTGTTGACATGGGGTATGTGTAGGAGCTGTGGGCACACATGGCTACACATGTCAGAGACATATCACCTGTGACTACTCAGGAACATACAGAGCAGAGCTGAATTTCCCTGAGTCTGTCAATACAGACCTTGGCCTTGTGCAGGTCCTATGATCCTGTTATTTGGGTATATTTGTAGGCATTTGTAGGTGGACATGTCTAATGACATACATGCCACATGGGCTGTTGTATGATATGATAGGTGTCATGGGTGACCAGTAGAGAGGGAATATTACCTCTGTTAACATAGATAGCAAACCTTATGTACTGTTAGCATGCTATCTGCCATGTGCATGTGTGTAATGACTGTAGCCACCTGTATGTAGAAAGGATAACGAAAGCTATGGTAATGTCATTTATGTTGTATGAATGTGGGATGCACATATCCAGGGCAGGTACAGTTAGGTCATATCCAACCATGAGGGTGTTGTTTACTGGTGTACAGCAACAGTCGACTGTGTTAATGCTGACAACATCCGAGGGACCCTGGTATGTGTACAACTGAGCTGGTTACAAATAGTGGCATTACTGTGTTGCATAACACATTATGCAGCTGTGTCTGTACATGGACACTTTGCACAGTTGATGTAGGCCTAGGTACAGTCCACTAATCAAAGGTTATCTTGTGGTCTACCATAATATGTCATACCACATATGGGTGTGTGTTTGTAGTTTGGGGACAAGATGGTGGATGTATATGAGGATACAACCTAGAATGCAGTATTTGCCACTGTCACCTGTACCTGACTCATCTGTGATGAGTTATGTCGGAGTACTGGCAAAAGCAACACTTCCACAGGAAAACTGTTAAAACACAACACTGAAACAGTTGTGAGAATCCAACAGAGGTTAAAAATACTGAACAAACAGGTCAATGACCATTCAAAAAACACCAGGCTGAAGCGGATAGCTAAAATAGAACCACAAATTTATTAAATATTCCTTGAAGCGCTTTTCGTCTGCTTCTTAAGCAGACTTCTTCAGAATACAGTTAGTAATCCAACCTCCTTCTTTTAAAAACCAAAAATGATCCACAGCTGTGTAGTTGATTGTTAATTAAAAATCTTAAAGGCGAAATGCTTCAAATTGAGAAAAATCAATCAACCTTAAGATGTGCAGTGCACATATACTAAACTAAAAATTAGCATATTGTTTATCACAAGTTGATTACTTGAATTACATATAAACATAAAATAAAATAAAAATACAAAACTATGTTTTATATTAAAGTTAATATTAAGATACATAATAGCAGGACCAAAACATATGGATGGATGGTAAAGGAATAGCCTTGTGGAAAAAGCATGCACATACACGAGTCCCAACTGGTAAGATAAGTGCAGCAAATTTCAAACTAAGCATACAACAGGTATGACATCCAAAACATGATGCAAAATCCAATAATTACATTATTGTATGATGTCGGAGTAGTGGTATTTACATGTGAGTAGCCTTTATGAATATGTGGACACCACCACCTGCAATGGTCCATACCAGTGTTATAGCCCACATGTCTGGATCTGAGTTATATGGTGATAGTGCAATTGTGCACTACAGAGCCTTCAGCCAGGGGTTCCTCACTGCACAGATGCCAGTATTCCCCACTGTAGGTTCTACATTGAGCAAATGGATTACAAAAGCCACACATCTTGCACTGGTTAGCATAAGCATCCAATGCAATTGTCTTGTAGGTGTCAGGGTGTTACTTCTGTGTGTAAGACTTTTGCCTTGGAATGCGACTATATGGGTAAATGTGACCTAGGTATTATCCACACTCACTTGAAACATGGATGCATGTGCTCTGTGTCGAAGGCTTGTCGTTCAGTCATGGCAGCCCAGAATGACAGACACTGGGCAACCTCATAATAACATCAGGACATTGGCACATTGTTTTGGTCTAGCAGTTGCCACTCGTACCATGACATTACTGTAAGTGGCAGTAATGTGCTTGGTAGCAAATGCCACAATTAAGGTGATGGACTGTAGCAGACATTGTGTATATAAACAATGTGTGATATACTTAGTGTAGCAGTCCTGCTAATAATGACTACTACTAACACAGCTGGGAGAGGTCATCTTGACACCTGCACCTCAGTACCATTACACAATGTGGCTCACACATTATGCTTACACATGCCACTGTTCCAAGTATAATGCCACTGTCCACAACCTGCTATCAATGTATGCCTTTCAGGGCAGCAAGGTGTGTGACACATGCTGTGGGTAGCATATGCCTGTGTGTCCCAGTTAACCTATTGTCTGTCATGTCCACACATGCATGATTATGTAATCTCCATAGCGCATGCTGTAACTGCGTAATGCTGTAGTGTGATAAACTAATGAGGTAGAGGTTCTATTCCAAGACATGGCAGGTGTGTGCGTGTGTTTGACAGTCAAAGCCTGTGTGGAGGTGGTTGTGAGTGTCTAACCACTGGACATGTTGGGGAATGTTTTTTGTAGTTTTCCTATATGGTGTCCGTATTATATGTCATAATGTCCACCTCACGAGGAGTACAGATGTCAATCAGCCAAGGGACTGGGTTGGCAAGCCATACCCCTACATCTGGCAAAAGGCCGGGTGAACAAAGTATGCAACCGTACTATTAACCGGAATATGTTCTGAACCCATGTGTCATACACAAACACACTTGCCTAGAATATCCCGCTATGTTGCTAGTACCCTGCACATTGATGACAGATAGTAGGCATGGTGTGATTGTGGTGGGCTGCAGAGGGCATGGCACCCTGTCCAGAAGTACAATAGGCACATAATTGCAGACAATGTGCCTTCACTATGTTCCCCACTGGATGCCTGCAACATATGTGGTGTCATCAAATGTGATCCACAAAGGCCATACAATACCTTACACACATGCCCTGTATGGACAGATGCCACTGACACCAGGTAATACCTGTATCATGCTATCAATGCAGGTGCAGGGTCAACCTCCTGTCTATTAGCAGGTCCTGCCACACTAGGCCAGTAGTGGCATATAACAGTCTGTGTACACAACATGTGCCAGCCAAACCAGATACACTTGTACATGTCACTGTACATTATTGTGGGATGTGCACATCCCAGGCAATGTCCATGTCAAGGACTATCAAACACAGACATGGCATGCATTGCAAAGAATGGCCATACACAATGGTAACCAGGATGACAGGACAGCTCATACAATGCCCATCTGTGTGGGATATTGCAGATACTACACCCCTAAACCACACTGCACACCATTGTCAGGTGGAGTGATGCCAAGGATTACCCCTCACCCAGTCTTGTACAGCCATCTTGCACAGCCAACCACTACACACCCATGGAGCAATGCACACATGCATGTCAGTACTGGCACCTTGTGTCTGTGAGTGGGGTATGATGCTCCCAACCACAGTCATACCCAGTATAACTCCCATTGGCATACCAACTGATGTCAGATACGTTCACATGCCCTAGCCCATAGAAACTCAGGATATCCCCTGTGGTGCATGTAGTACCTGTGCATTACTGCAGTGTGGCAAACTAAGTAGTTAGGAACTGTATTTGTGAGCCTGGCAAAGTGTGGCAATGCGTCTGAGTCCCTTACAGAGTGTGTTTGTGTTGACAATGACATCTGTTCATGTGGGCAGCCATGTGTGCTACACCTAATGTATGCCTACTATATCTCTGTTGCAGATGTTGCTCACCAGCACACATATATGTTCTTACAGCACACAAACATGTCAGCTATGTGGCACATGGAGTAACTGCATGCACTTCTAATAGTAATGGCTAGTCATTCAGGGGGTTGAACCCCTGTACTGGTAGGTGTGTGACAGATGATGTTTAGGTTTTAGTCTCCGAGCCCTTCTTTGATGTACTTTTCCCCTGTCTATCCCTCCCACAAACTCCCTGGTGGATGTGGAGTTGTACACCTGCTCAGCAGCAGCTTGTGTTTTGTAAGTGACTGTCATGATCAGGTGATGGCCTCTGCACATATTGCAATCCTCCTCTAGCTGACTGCATGTGGAACAGCTGTGGTGATGTTCCCATAGCCAGTCGCATGGAAACACAGTACAATATCTAGGAACATCATGTTGGTGTTTGCCCATGACAGTAATTGTGAGTGGAACCTGGATCTGGTGTTTGGTAAACAGCATCACAGATGATATCTGGATGTTTCTCAAACAACATACACAGTGGAAAATAGCCTGAAGACAGGAGGGTGATGTGCCAGATATGACTATAGCATGTAAATGTAGCTATGCTTCATTGAGACTACTGCCAGTTTAACAAGTTGTATGTGGTAATAGCTATTCTGAATGTTTTAAAACTGACAAAGTGCTCTATTTGTGAGGGAACCTCCATCTGTAGGGCCATCTGTGGACTGGTCAGTGTGTGGAACCATTTGTTTCTTGTGTTACTCATTGAACACACATCTGTGAACTGCAGAAGCATAGTGTGAGGATTGCAGTCAGTACATGGTGATAGTCATGAGAGTTACTGCCATCGCATCCCTGATTGGACATATGTCACATGAAACAGTAGTATGCCAGTCACTGTCTGAGGTTTTCACACTGGCATGCCAATAATGGGCCACTGTTCATAGCTGCAGTCACAAGTCTTCTACACTTTGTACAGATGTCATGCAGTATATATGCATGTGTTGTGCTCCCTCTGTAAATGTATGCCATCTGTTGTGTTGGGTTGATGGTCATATCTATGCATTCTGTTATAAGTAATCCTGAATGCTGTTGACTATTACTAAGCCATATCTGTGTTAAAACTGCAACACCATAGGCTGTATGGTATTGGAGATCCCAGCAGAACCTCCTGTCCCACTTCAGCTGGCCATGGCACCGGGCACCAGCGCATCTGGGGCCCAGCCTTGAACCTCCACCTCTGGTTGCACCACCTTCTGGTGGAACCACCACTGAGAATGGGGCTTGTTACCCCTGGGAGCAGGTCCAGACAGGAACTTGTCCGCCATCGTACAGTCCTGGACATGGTGCATAGGGGGCTCAATAAGGGGGTTCAAGGCCAGATACGCCAGCTCGAAGGCAGAGTGTCACATTTAAAGGGTGAGCCTGCCCCTCCTAGACAGTCCCCAGCACCTTTGCAGCTGTTTTGGTGCAGTGATGGCTGCCCATGGGTGGGGACCTCTGTCCCACTGTTTCCATCTGGGGGCTCATGGGCTTGTGACTGCTGAACACCCCTCCCCATCCAAGGTGTACCCCCCATATGTGTCATATACTGACCCTGTATGCTGTCTTGCCTGTCATCCTACCCGACCTATCCTCCACAAGCATACCTACTCTCCTTCCCCCACATCCCACTCTCACCTTATGGAAACAAAAGGCCAATCTGTTCCTAGAACAACATTTGCCCCATATATAGCTGTCAATTTCGCACATGTTTCCACTGGACACATGTAACCTTTTTAATTTGCATCACAACATACTTCAGTTGTCCTCACCCCTGTCTCTCAGGCACATGATCCTGGTATGCACATGACTCCTAAAGGTTCCAAGTACATGTGATGCAGGCAACCCCATTGTACACACGACACTACTGGTCCCTCTATGGTTACCCCATTTACCTTTTTTATGATGATGATGTCGCACACAGCACATTGCAAGAGTATTGTTCTCACATAATGATTGGACAGGAACTGTTGCGTTAATGTAAATAAAATGCACAGAGTGATGTATTTGGCCAATGTACAAATGTTTGCGTGTATTAATGACACATATCTGTCTGAGGGAGTCTTGATATTACATAGGACAACACTACTACAAAATACAGGCGTTGCTGGTGTTTCCCTTTTCATTCCTTTTTAATGCTTTGTTGTCACATGGGATGATCTTGATATATCTGTATATATGTATGTATCGATATCTGGACATAAACACACACACATACATTTACATGATGGAATACATTTCCTATACTGTTGAATGACTGTGCTGGATGATATGTTTGTGATGACATCTAATGTCTGTATATCTGCCGTGGCTTAGTGGTAAATCACATTGGCTGTGGTGTGCAGGGTCCTAGTTTGGAGCCTTGCAGAGGCTATTTATTTTGTTGCTGGGCAGAACAAGGCTGTTGGATACGGAGTGATTAAGGCACTTTAAAGCAGTTGTGAGCGGGTGTGCGTAGGTTTGCATGGAGCTAAGCAATGCTAACCTCCGGTTACAGTTTCTTATACTCAGTTAGCCTCTACATTGCTTCACCAGTGTGATACTCGCATACCAGTGGCCAAACAGGCTTACATCCACTTGCTCCCACATTTGCAAATGCACTACATTTGGTGTTTGCATCTGACAC
>NC_056738.1:542165389-542295389 GCF_019279795.1 Protopterus annectens | reverse complement strand
GTGTCTGTAAAGCAATGCATACCCCACGCAAACGCACTTACACACTCTTACTGGTGTTTATATATGCTTAAACCTGCTTACTAGTGCCTTATTCATTATGCCACTGACACTTCACTCCAGTTCACCTTTAATTGATATTTTGTAGGTTATACAGCGGACAGATGTTGAAATATGTTCATATACAGATTGCCGAAGGAAAATGGTATGTGCTGCAGTGGGATTCGGAATGGGAATGTCTGTTCATTATGCGGATGCTCTAACCAATACACTATTGCTGTGCTGCTTCATTTGCATATATACCCATATACCCATGACTCCTGGTTCCCCAAACACCCACCCCAACACCTCACTAACACTGCAGTCATCCATTCTCCAGTTGGATTCATAGTGTATCCACACCACTACACATTGGCCACTCCCTACTCCTGTAGACCCATCCCATCGGTTGACTCACTCCATGTATCATCAGAAATCCAAACATTTAGTCCACAAGCATTGGTGACATGAGCGATCAAAACTACATTAGTCACAATTTTTGGGTTGTCCCACATGGGACACGCATGTCTTTATTTCAAGATTAGACTCTATACTTCATTACATCCTTACTCCCGTTAACATGACACTACAATAAATTAATAAGTATGACTATGTGGTAATGCACATGTTACACATGAGAGCTAATTATGTACGAGTTTGGTGTAATTCTTTTACAAATAGACCAGTTTAGTAATTGGCATTGCCGTAGCAGGCAGATCACAGGAATGATTCCATGTGTGAGAAAGTCCTCACATTTGATTTTTTCAGCACAACACTGACTTTGGACATTGTACACACTTCTGCGTTTTAGCAGTTTCGTCCCTTCCCTCTTATGCACAACCTATTATTCTATCTACTGTCGAGGTTTGTAAGGGCACATTCATGTTATTTATGTCTGCAATTGGAATGAATGTGTTACAGAGAATGTACTTCTACATATAGATGTATGCATGCGTGTATGCATATATACTTATAACGAACTCGCTGAACTCCACGAGGCGGTCCAATTAGAACCAGCCCATCCAACCCTGACATGCCTGGAGCCATAATTTTATACCCATAGTTCCTCCACCCCACCCGAGTTCAACATACATGCATATCATCCATTGTCCAGTTGCTATCGCAGCCATGACACACCTCCAAACATTGCCCTCTCCCAAGCGTTAGGGGCCCTACACGTATGTTGTTCCAACCCATGTATTCTCAGGCTCTCCCACAATTTAGTCTTTGAACATACCTGCCCTTCCTTGTGTAATGATCGGATGGCCAAACAGCCTATCAATTTTTGGGTAGTCTCACCAGGGACTACCCTCTGATTGTAAAGTAGACTTAGCAGATCAACAATGTTACTCCCACTGGTAATATCCTGCATGTGGTGTGAGTAGCAGTGCTTTGCTCACTCCTGCCCAGCTTGATATGACATACGCTGACAGCACTATATAATACTGGAGTTTCTGTTGATTCCCTTCTCATTCCTTTTGTATGCTTTATTGTTATGACGTGCATTCTTCATAGACATATATATATATATATATATATATATATATATATATAGGTCTACCTGAAAATGCCAAAAGTGCAGAACGCCGATGACGAGAACACTGACACCGGAAGATCGACAACGGAGAAGACCGACAGTTGAGAATCCCGATGCTGAGACCACCGACCTGTTAAGGTAAGTGTGCGATAGGGATGGATGTTAGGGTCAGGGTGTGGGTAAGGTAAGTGTATGATAGTGATGGACGTTAGGGTAGGGTGCGGGTCAGGTAAGTGTGCGATACCGACGGACTTTAGGTTTAGGAGTGGGTTAAGTGAGTTAGGGTTAGGGTGCAGGTAAGGTAAGTGTCCAATAGTGACAGACTTGAGGGTTAGGGGTGGATTAAGTGAGTTATGGTTAGGGTGCGGGTAAGGTAAGTGTGCGATAGTGACGGACCTTAGGGTTTGGGTTTGGGTTAAGGTTAGTGCATCGATAGTTGTGTATGTAAGGTTTAGTAAGGTTTTTGGTGTGCTTGTGTTGTGTGTGTGTTTTTTGGGAAAGGTATTTGTTTTGTTGAGTGTCAGGATTTTGGTTTGTTCGGCATGTGAAGTTTCGTATTTTTGAACTTTCTTTTTTTGTCATTTTTTTCATGTCGGTTATTTCGTTGGTGTTTTGGCATGTCTGTGTTATCAGGTAGACCCATATAAATACTTATATATATATATATATATATATATATATATTTATTTATTTATTTTATTTAACATTTGTTGACCGGGAATGTCCGACTAGGTTCCACAGAGCCTATTTTCAGCGGTGGCCCAGGGAGAAATGCTCCAGATGCATGTCTTTGGAATGTGGGAGGAAACCGGAGTACCCGGAGGAAACCCACGCGAACACAGGGAGAACATGCAAACTCCACACAGAAGGCACCCCAGCCGAGAATCGAACAGGAGAACCTCTTGCTGTGAGGCGACAACGTTAACCGCTGCACCACTGTGCCGCCCTATATATATATATATATATATATATATATATATATATATATATATATATATATATACATGTATATATATATATATATATATATATATATACATATATATATATATATATATATATATATATATATATATATATATATATATATATACATGTGTATATATATATATATATATATATATATATATATATATATATATATATATATATACATGTATATATATATATATATATATGTGTGTATATATATAGATATATATATATATATATATATATATATATATATATATAGTTTTTTTGTTTTCCTATGCTGGGCACTGCTTACACCTGTGCAAGCACACTCAGACTTACTTACTGGTACTTATATATGTTTACTGCTGTTTATTTGTGCTTACACCTGCTTACTAATGCCTTATTCATTATGACAGTACCACTTTGATTAAATGAAATTAAACATCTCATGCGATACTCTTATGTTGGTTTTACAGCAAAACGACATTCATTCCACATGGAAAATTATACTTGCTATTGTTGGACTTGAATCGTGAATGCCTGTTCATTAGGCGGATGCTCTAACCACTGCACTATTGACATTTGTGTTGATTCTGCATGTTTTTCTCTATTTGAATGATTTTGATGTGTAAGCTACGTTCGGCGGAGGGCAGCAACGCTCAAACACACTGCGCTTTGCCTACACTTTCCATAGTGCAGCAATACAAATGTAAAATAGGGACATGGGGAATCTAATTGTGAAAGTTTTAGGGACGGCTCTCAACATTCCACTACGTGCTTGTGTGTTTACTACTTCGATTTTATTTCACTGTTCGTGCACACTCTTGTATGCTTAGGATACATTTCGGTATCCAAGAACATTGAATTACTGACTTACAATTAGAGGCAGGCTCTAATAGTAAGCATAGTAGGTTGTGCAACTGTCGGGGCATGTTTATGCCTCCGTAGAGCACTTGTACATGTTTCCTGTGCACGTCGAGGGTGCGGTGGTGTGCCCTCATGCATATTCATATGGCACTGCTGCACCATCTGTAATGAGGACGCTCGGCGCAAGGCTAAAACCGTCCTTGTGCTGAGCTTCATGAATCCCGGGGCTACTTAAGGGGGCCTTTGACAAAGTCAAACCATACTATAGCATTATCCCAGTATGCATTCAAGAAAGTCCTCAGTATTTTTATTAGCAATGTATTAAAAACATTGATATTAGTATTATAGTACTTACTTATTATGGAATGCTACGTATGGAATACTTATTCCAGGAATTGCTGAACAAATTTCTTCTACTCCACCATTGGAAGCAAGATTTTATGACACCTGTTCACAAAACAGAAGAGAAGAAAAACATCAGTTCACTATTAACTGATAAATCTTATATCAGTAGCAATATCAAGCTTTGAATACATAGTTCCAGATTTTTTTTCTCACTATTTGTTATCTCAGAGAATACTTGAACCAGCACAGAGTTATAATTCCCTGATCATGACTGTCTCGCCTATCTAATTTTATACAGTGTTGCACCAATGTCAGTGATGCCTTATCTGAAGGACTTCTTGAAGAGGAGGTCTGTTTAAATTTATCAAATGTTTTTGTCACTATAACTTATAAATGTATTTTAGGACTATGACACCTTAACATTAATTTTACCATAGGGCACATGGTTTCAAGGACCCGTCAGATCTAAAGATAGTTACATGTAGAATCTCCCAGTGGTCTGTGCTGGGACCTTTTTTCTTGAACATTTTTATGCACTCACTTAAGAGTAATAATGCAGTTTGGTGCTCTGAACTTGCTGATGACTGTAAACTAGCATTTGCTATTACATCTATCCAGCAAGATATGTAAACCTATAAGAATCACATCTATGCATACCTCTCAACCTCTTCGCACAATAATTCCAGACAAAGCCAAAAGATATCCAGGCTCAAAATCAGGAATAGATTTTAAATATTGTTCTTATAAACTTAGAACATTGCTAAATTAACAGGTTTTGTATTTACATACATTATTTGAAGGATATTAAGTCTGAAACTCAAATGACTGCCATACTTTAGTGACTATAGTCTTCAATGATTTGTTAGAAAACTACACATTTAGTGAGGAGCAGACCAAAGATATGAGGTAAAATTCTGGACTTTCTGTAAAATCCTGGGCAGTCAAGAAGTGTGTATCTTTGACTTTTATTTAGGTCCATAGGCTAATAACCCTGTAACTTTTTTAATCCAAGCCTTGCTCTCAAATGCATCTGACAAGTTTTGATACCCTCAGGCTACTTTAAGGTGGTATATGTAGGCGTAGGCACAGGTGGTCAAGAATTTGCAGGTTACCTCTGTCTACTAGAGACACAGGTGCCAGGCTAGAGGTAAATTTCTGATTACACATCCATTGATCCAAATTACACTTGAACTGAGTTAGAGAAGAACTCTGTTTCACTTGGATGGAAGGCCTGTTTCATAGAATACCTGTCCCACCAACATGTCTTTTGTATTGTAGGTGAGGTTTTGGTCCTAGATCAGGTAATTCTGATGCTATTTGTTTTGTGGATCTGCAACAGGTCCATCAGAGTGTGATCTGAAGATGCTTTATTGGCCAGGCATAGATCTTTTCTCGGCAATCTGTAGGACACCAACTGCAGGGATATGGCTATGAGGCAGTCTGCATAGGACATGTAGTTTAAGCTATGTATTCCTTTTGTGAGGAACCTCTTTGGATGCTCTAAGTGTTTTATATGCCTGGTCAGTTTTCATAAAAGGAGGTGTACTCAGTGATTGGTCTGATAAAGGGTGAATACAGTGGAACAATGGCATCCTTGGGCCTAAATGCTGTACCCTTCCTTATAAGTTACACAATGTAGAATGATTTCCTTACTACCATAGACACATGATGGTCATAGGCCAGGTTACTGTCTACACATATTCCCAAATCCCTGACTACTGAGTCTGCTCTTAAGCGTGTATTATCAATGTGGTATGTTAGAGGTAGCCATCTTCCCAAAGGATACTATTATGTATTTTTTGGCATTGAGTTTTAGAGCAGGACTCTGGCACCATTTATTAGTCTGTGCCAAGCCTTCTTGAAGAGTGTTTGTGCTAGTGGGGGCTGCTATGACAGCACTTTGACTTTAGAGATGTAGATGTAAAAAAGAGCGGCCCCAGCACCAAGACTTGAGGCTTTCCACTAGTGACAGACCTCTCTATGGAGGTAAACTTCCTTAACCTTAACAAAAAATGTTGGGTCCTATCCATGAGCCAGCTGGCTATCCAGTGGATGAGATAGGATTTATACCTAATTCCATGAGTTTGTCAACAAAGCACAAGTGTGGTACTGTGCCGAATGCTTTGGTCAGATCAAGGTAAGCAGTATGCACCATTCTCCTCTCGTCTATCCCATTGATGACCTTCTCAAAGAAGTCCACCAGGTTGAGTAGGCATGGCCTGTCCTTGACAAAACTAAACTGAGTTGACTCTAGTGTCTGAAGGTTTCCATATCATTGTTTATCACTTCTATGATAAATCTTTCCATGAGTTTGCATATAAGACTAGTCATTTATGCGTCTGCAGATTGCCCACCCTAGTGCAGAGGGATGATGGTTGCAGCCCTCTATTTTCTTGGTATAAAGCCTTTCTGAAGACTGTAGTAAAAAATGAGTCTAGTGGTCCTGATAGGTCATGTTATGCACTGTTAAAGAGGCATCCTAGGATATTGTCTGGGCCCATTAATGCAGTGCTCTAAGCCTTGGACAATGCACTGAGGACCAGTGATAGTTGAGGCAGTTATGGTCAAGGGTATTAGCAGACTGTTGTCTTGGGGAGAGATGGAGTTACAGCTGGATCTAAATTTTTTTGAATAGTAGATTTGCTATATCTTCTAGCTCAGAATATGACGCTCCATTTACAATTAATTCACCATATTGTTGTTTATTGCCTTTGAGGTTGTGGACATAGCTAAAGAATGGCTTAGGATGATCATTGGCCTGGGAAGCTATTGACTGATGTTATAAGCCCCGAGTTGCTTATTTAGATTGATGAGGGCATTTCTAACTTCTTGGGTATTGCACTTCTTAATTTTTGCCATGATTTTCTTCCTTTTTTATACAACCTATTGATGATGGGATTCTATCAGGGTGGCTTGTTTTTTGCGTTTGGCCAGTGCTTATTTTAGATAGGTACAGCAGTCTCTATGCAGCCCTTAACATGACTGTACAAGGTTTCCATGAACAATTCTAAACAAGCAGTGGTGTTCTCATGGTTTAGAAGGGCTTGAAAGTTTTGTCAGAGTGCCAGTTAATAGTAAGAAGCTGGGATCCTGGATTTTATTTTTATTTCAAAGGAGACAGCTTTATGGTTGGACCTGACCAGTGAGGACAATAGACTAGTGGGGCAGAGCAGTCCACCATGTTTGTGAGGACTAGGGCAAGGATGTTAGCACCCTAATGGAAGTATGAACTAGCTGATCCAGGGTGTGTTTTGTTTGCAAAGTCCAGAAATTTCTAGGCTGCATGTTTGGGGTCATGTATGAGTATGATGCTGGGTTGAATGAGAATTGTCTCCGGTACATTTAAATTATGTGTTATGGGTTTCCTGGGTCATAGGGGGTCCTATAGCTTGCAAGGATATGGTATGGGACTTTGCCTTTTGTAATCTGGATATGAAAAAGTGCAGGCACGTTAGACTGTTTGACCAGATTTGAGAAGTGTTTGTTTTTGATGTAAATTGAGACAACCCAAACTTTTGTCCCTTCCTGTGCAGTAGTTTGCCTAAATGTTATGAAGGTATTATAGCCTTGCACTGCTGTGGTGCTCTGCACAGCTTAAAATAATGCCTCAGTATCTGCACAGATGCCTGCTTTTAAAAGATGAGGAAAAATTGCAGAGGGTGGAGTTTCATGTTTAGACTGCTGGCATTGAGCAGAAACACCTTTAGATTTTCTTGGGTTGGTCTTACTATGTTAGTAGCTTTATCAGTTTGGCAACACCTAAAAAAGCACTACAGGGTGGACAAAGCTTTAGCCAATAACTGAAAGCCTAGAGGAGACATTGCAGACAATCCCTGTCAAAGCAATGTGGACTGTCAACCATATCCTCCGAGGCTGACAAATACTGTACCTCCTTTGAATGACACCAAAATCTAAGCCAATTATTAAAGTCAGCTATCCTCTATATTGTGGCATCATCCTTGGAGAAGGTAGAATGCTGCTCAATGCTAGCCTCTCCTTCAGCACCAAAAACGTTCCTGGACTTTAGTAACGTAGATACCCTTGAGCAGATAGTGCACACTCCAGCCAGTGGTTCAAACATACTGGACTCAGTACTTACCATTACAGAACAGTGCTGTACCCATCCCTGTGTCACATCCTCAGTAGTGAAGTCAGACACAAAGCTGTTTCCTTCAAAATAAAAATCAATACAAAAACCTAGCAAACCTGTAACTGTTAGGAGCTATTCTAAAGCAAGCTATCTCCTTTTAAATGACAGACTGTGAAAGTTCAATTCCTCTCAAACACCAGGTTAACAGCAATCTATGCAGAATTGCTCACAGAAACCCTGATCAGCCATATAAATGGTTGCATAGAGGTTGATATACCTACCAGAGTAAGCCCAAACAAACCCCAAAAACAAACCATACTGCTGAAATCCTAACCATAACAGGGCATATAACAAAAGGAAAAAGTCATGGCCAAAATCATAAAGTGCAACTCTCATAACTGCAAGATCTCACTGGTTAAACTAAACAGGAGACTAGGAGAACTAATTAAATGCAACAAGACCAATTACAAGGTCCAAAACCTTAATTGTAACACACAACAGTGTGCTGAACATGTGGTAAATGGTACCACCGTCACTGAGCAGAGTGACATAGTGAATCTGCTGGCTGACAAATTAAGTTCTAACCTCACCCCAAACTCTCCCTGTGAAATCCCAAGTAGCATAGCCCCCCTCAAATTTTTTCAGACTAAAGCCAAAAACAGAACCTCAGTGGGCCCAGAAAATATGCCAAGTTGCCTCCTAAACAACTTGAAATATAACTTATCAGGTTCACTTGAGTCTCTTTTCAACTACAGCCTCAAAACAGGTTACATGCAACATGAACGAAGGACTGCAACAGTTATCTCTCTTCACATGTGTGAACCATCAACCAACCCGGGAAACTACAGACCCATTAGTCTGAATAATCTAATATGCAAAACCATGGAAAATATTATCATGGAAATAATCAACAAAGACCACCCAGTGGTATGATTCCTTGGCTTTTGACAATTTTCACTGTTGAATTGATACCCTCATGCCTACGTAACCTCAGACTTCTCTTGGACGGTCACCAAGGCAATGGATGAGGAGAAAACAGTACATACCAGCTACTTAGACCTGGCTAAGGTGTTTTATATAATGTCCCACTCGAGTATTGTTGACAAAGTCACAGAACAAGGTATAAATCCCTACATAACTTTCTTGATTGGCAGCTGGCTCACAGACAGGGGCCAAGAAGTCAGGACTGGTGAGACCACCTCCACCAAGAGACCAGTCACCAGCAGAGTGCCTCGAGGTTCAGTGCTGGGCCCACTCCTGTTTGGCCATCTACTTATCAGAGGTTAAGGATAATGATAAACTAGAATCTTCACAGTAGAAACATGAACCAAGAACTGAATGCAACTGTTGTGGAAGAAACAGCACCCTCCAATAACTCAACCAATTCCTTTATTCCATGAATTTATAAAAATATTTAACAGTTTAGTGCTTTCATTCCTTAGCATAAATGGAACTTCTTCCAAACTCCTGAAGTTGAGTTATTGGAGGTTGCTGTTTCTTCCACAACAGTTGAATTCAGGTCTATGTTAAGGCTAATGTCAGGGGCCTCTGGCTCACCAAGTTTGCAAACACTGGAAATTGGGAGCTATGATAGATTTCCCCCATGACACTACCATCTTGCAAGAGGGTCTAACACAGACAAATAACTGGTACCAAAGGCAGTGATTAAAACTCAATGCCAATAATTGCATTATCGTGCCTTCTGGGAAAAGATCCACCCAGGTTAATACTCCATTGATAAGAAACCCCTAAGAGATGACCCGATAGTTAGGGATCTGTGAACATATGTAGAGAATAATATGGCCTTTGACTAACATGTAGCCAAGGTAGTAAGAAAATTATTCTATATTAGCCACCTTATAAGTAAGGCATCAAGCTCCAAAAAAGCTAAAATACCACTTTACTCAGCCCTTATCAGATCCATCATTGAGTACAATGCCTCCTTTGGCATGTACCTGAACAGGCATATGCAATAGCTGGAATCCCCAAAGAGGTTTCTCACCAAGAGAATTCAGGGTATTAACACATTTTGGATGCTTGGAGGGTCTGCTGAGACTGAGTGGATTAACATGTTGTCTTACACAAGTCATGTAAAAGCCCTATCTCTGTACTCAGTCTCCTACAGGTTACTGAGAGGTGATCTATACCTGGTATATAAGGCATCCTCAAATCCAGCCGTGATGGACCCTATCTACATGCATAGAAGGAATAGCACCACATACACTGGATCCAAGGATTTAACTTTTGTTTATGACATTAATAGAATATACTGGTGAGACAAATGTGTGTCTCATAGGATCCCCATGTTCTGAAATAGGCTCCCTAGTCATGTGAAGCAGAGTCCATCCCAAACCCTATTCAAACGTAACCTTCCCATTGGATGGGAAGTTGTAAATTCACCCCCAGCTTGGCCCCCATGTCATGATAGACAAAGACTAGCAGTAAATATTCCCTAATAACATACCCCCCACTAGATGCCCATGTTACATGGGGGCATAATTGGGTTGCATTGCTTGGCTAGTCTTATAAAGGCTCTGGTGGCCATTAGTAATGCATATTACATTGGCAAAACAGATCAGAGACTTAAGGAGCATATCAGTAGCCAAGTATCTGAAATTAAAAAGAATATACCCACAAATGGACTTTATAAGCATCAAGCAGAGAGAGGAGCAAATCATGATTTTAAGTTTTTAGTTTGAAGTATTATTTATGAGTCACTGAGAAGTGGACGAGTATAGTACATGCTACAGAAATGAGTGATCATCAATGGATTTTATGTTTGAGAGCACACATTCCCCTCGGTTTGAATTGCTCTATATCTTTAAAACCCTACTTAAGAGATGTGCAGAAACAGGTTTAATTAATTGCTGTGTCTTGTGATTTTAAACTGTATAAAAAGACTGGTTTTGTAATCGTGGTATTATGCCTGAAGAAGCCATACTGCTGAAAGTTTCTACTTGTGTTTTAAAGTGCTTTAGTGTTTTAGTGTCTCATTAAAGCTGAGTTATTGTATCCTGCCTTGGTTCCAGTGTTTCTGCTATTTTACTCACTTTAATGGAACCACAAGTTTTTTTACATCAATATGCATTTTCTGCATAATAAAAAGTATGAAATAAGCGACATTGACTAACTGTAATCTTCGGTGATTTACCAGAAAATCAAAGATTTTGTAAGGTTTACAGTAAAAACATGAAGCAAACTCAGTGCTGTTGTGAAAATCAGGGAGAGTTGAGAGATACAACTAGTAGAAGCAAGTGCCCCTATGGCAGAAGGTAAATATCTTTTAAAAGCTGCTAAACAGTTTATTTTGCCACACTTTTTGTTTATAAGAGCAGCAGAGTGAAGTTCTAACAACTTTAAAAAGCTTTTTTTTTTAACTTTCTGTCACTGTTCTTTGCTGGCTGACAATGTCACAAGGACAAGGCCCAGTAGTAATAGTACACAGGGGTAAGTAACAAACTTTTGTTACGAACCCCTAAGTGTTGTTGTGGTCTGGTCTCGCTCTACAGAAAAGCTTAATAAATGTATCCTTTTCCTTATATCAGAGCATAATCGCAGCACTCCCTGCATTATATCCGTCTTTTTATTCCTTTTGCTCAAACTATTGTGCTTAATAGTCCAAATGTTTATTAAAGATGCTTAACAAAAGCATCTTGACAAAAATACCTTCTAAATGTACATCTGCTATAAAATATATAAGTAGAAGGAAGGAATCTCTGCTGTTTAAGATGTCTAATTGTGTGTCCATTTTGAGAGTACTATCATCAGGTCTAACATGGTCCATTTCCTGTCTGAATTGATTATTATTAAAAAAAAAAAAAAATACAATATAACCTAGGTGCATTTTCAGGAGTTACTTTTGAGTAACGATATATATATTTATTTATTTTATTTGACATTTTATTTGACATTTGGTAACAGGGTTGTTACAACTGAGCCAAAGCCCATTTTCAGTGAAGACCCAAGGCGAAATGCTCCAGTATATAGATAAAAATTATAATTGCACATAATAAATTCTGAAATATCAGTGCAAAAATATCAAAATTACAGACTGCGACTTATATACACAGTAAATAATAATACTTACAGTAGAAAAAATGTACATGGTAAATGTAGGCAAATACACTTTTTTTAACAAGTATATACATATTTACATGGGTTCTTGTAGTCAGAAGAGTGGAGAAAAGAAAAAAAGAGAGAAAGCAGTAGTTAGAGTACAACAGTCAGAGAGTACTGTTAGGGTGTTGTTGGTAGAAAGATGAGGAAGAGATTAGGTAGGGGCATGACAGTGACAAGACCTAGCGGCAAGTAGAAATTGTTTTTGCTTTTTTCTTGAAGGGCAAGGGATGGGTTGTGGTTCTTATGAATGAGCGGAGTTTATTCCACGCCTTGGCTACAGTGTGTTTATACAAAATGTTTCCTACACTTTTGTTAGGCGTATGGATGTCAAGGAGTTGTTGATTGGATGTACTGAGAGAGCAATTGGGAGTATAATATGTGACCAGGGAGGAGTGGGAGGGGCAGTATATGGGTCTGTAAAGGATGTAGTGTAAGATATGGAATTGAGTCCATTGGAGTTGTCGGTAAAATTCTAATCATTGGAGTGGTGTGTGTGTGTGTGTGTGTGTGTGTGTGTGTGTGTGTGTGTGTGTGTGTGTGTGTGTGTATGTATGTATATATATATATATATATATATATATATATATAAATATGGGTCTAGGACATATACTCGACTTCACTAAATACAGAACGGCTAAAACACGCTCACTAATGCACGAAGTCATACAATCACAAAAAGTCAATTGATTGAATTTAATTTAACCGAACAGCGCTTGATATCAATTGAGACTTTTAGTCTCCCTTTAAATGGAACACACAGGTTTACTCATAGTACTAACGTACTGCTACAATGGCGGAAATCTGCAGACTTGCACCTGGAGTGTTAGGACAGATTTACAACACTGTAAAATCACAGAAAGGTGGAGAAATATTACTTATAGATGGCTATATATATCAACTGGAAAAGAAGACAAAATCCTGAAAGTACTGGAGCTGTAAATATAAGGTAACTGACAAATGCAAGGGTAGAGCAGTAACAATTGCAGTTACCTCTGGTGAGGAATTAGTTAAGAGTGTAGATCATTATCATTCTGGTGAACCCGAAGAAGTTGAGATGTATCGGGTTAGAAGTGAGCTGAAGCAAAGAGCTTCTCTGTCTAGAGATTTTCTGTGTGTTGTAGTTGACGACACTGTAGCTTCTAGTTCTTTGGAGTGTGCATCTTATTTACCCAGCCGAAGATCTATAGTGCAAACAGTTAAGCGTGTTCGCTCAAAGAGTAGGAGTGGCTTACATTGTAGAAACATCAGCTTAACTGATATCAAAGTGGATGATTTCCATTTGAAAGATGGCGTATTTGTAAACAGAGTTATCAGATGCTGTTAAGCAAACTACTGTCATGCTGTTTAGTACGAAACCCAACTTGAAAGATCTCAGTTCTACAAGCATGTTGTTAATGGATGGTACTTATTTTCAAAGGGGCTCAGAGTGTAGACAATTGTATACCATACATTCTGTTGTCAGATATGGTGGGTACAGTAAAAGTGTACCACTCCTTTACTGTCTTATGAATAAAAAGTCCCATCGAGCGTACAATCTTATGTGGAAAGGGATATTTGAGCTATTGTCTGAGTTTAACCTGCTACTAAGTGCATCATTTATATTGTGTGATTTTGAGCCTGCAGTTATACAAAGTGTGCATCGGAATGTAAATGGTGTGCTGTGTAAGGGGTGTTTTTTCCACTTTGGTAGAAATGTTTGGAGAAAAGTGCAAAATTTAGGGCTCTCATCACGTTATAACTCAGATATTCACTTTCAGCATAACGTTAAACATCTAGTTGCATTGGCGTTTCTTCCAGAGGAGGAAGTTTTCAAAACCTTTAACTTATTAAAGGAAAAGTTCCCTGTAGAAGGAAAGCCGTTACTTAAATACTTTATGGAATGGTACTTGTTGGGTAAACCTAGTGTTCTGAGAACTAGGATGTCAACAGAAATGAGATTTCCACCTCTTTTTCCAGTGAGTTTCTAGAATAATTCTGTGTTGAATGAGTTGAAATTGCCCAGAACCTCAGAATGCAATTGAAGCGTGGCACAGGAGGCTACGCTGTATAGCAGGGAAGCACTTCTTTGATGTTCTCAGCATTCTACAGAGTATATGTCGTGAGCAAGACAGAGTTGATGAGATTCACTGTAGGATGTTGTCTGGTTGTCCTCCTACCCCGAAGAAGAGGAAGAAAATACGAAGAGAGGAATGTTTTGAAATCATAATGGAAAACAAAGAAGAATACACAAGCTTGCAATTCATTAAAGCTATAGCTCAATTATTGAAGATTTAAATGAAGTTAATTTTGTTAATGCGGGGATTCTGTGACAAGAACAGATGTTAATTTGAGCTGGGATTAAGTAATGTTTATGTTATTTGTTGCCACTGGGTATTTCTGCACTTTCTGCCATTATTGTATTTTCAGTGTTTTCCTAGATTCGGTTATTTGCTTTTTTGTGATTTCATGACTTCGTGCATTAGTGAGCGTGATTTAGCCATTTGGTATTTAGTGAAGTCGAGTATATGTCCTAGACCCATATATATATATATATATATATATATATATATATATATATATATATATATATATATTGACTGGCTGTAATCCTCAGTGATTTACCAATAAATCAAAATTTTGTGAGAGACAGGGCAAAAATATGAGAAAAACTCAAGGCTGTTCTACAAAATCAGGAAATGTTGAAAAATACACCAGCCAGAAACAAAGTGAACCTCTGGCATAAGGTAAAACAACTTATAAAAGCTGTTAGACACTTTATTCTGCTATAGTTTTTGTTTATAAATATGGCCAGCCTGAAAGAGATTGGAGACTGTAAAGTGGTGAATGGAGAAAGTGTAGCTAGGCAGCATAGGATGGTGGTTTGTAGGATGACGTTGGTGATGAAGAAGAGGAGGAGGAGTGTGAGGGTAGCACCAAGGATTAAATGGTGGAAATTGAAAAAGGGTAATTGTGAGGTGGAGTTCAGGGATGAGTTAAGACAGGCACTGGGTGGCAGTGAAGAGTTACCAAATAGCTGGGTAACTACAGCAGAGCTAGTAAGGGAGACGGTTAGAAAGGTGCTTGGTATCACATCGGGACAGAGGAAGGACGACAAGGAGACATGGTGGTGGAATGAGGAAGTACAGCAGAGTATACAGGCAAAGAGGTTGGCAAAGAAGAAGTGGGATTGTCAGAGAGATGAAGAAAGTAGACAGGAGTATAAGGAGATGAGGTGCATGGCAAAGAGAGGTGGCGAAGGCTAAGGATAAGGCATATGAAGAGTTGTATGAAAGGTTGGACACTAAGGAGGGAGAAAAGGACCTATACCGATTGGCTAGACAGAGGGACCGAGCTAGGAAAGATGTGCAGCAGGTAAAGGTGATAAAGGATAATGAGGAAAACATACTCACAAGCGAGGAGAGTGTATTGAGGAGATGGAAAGAGTATTTTGAGGGGTTGATGAATGAAGAGAATGAGAGGGAGAGAAGGTTGGATGATGTAGGGATAGTGAATCATGAAGTACAATGGATTAGCAAGGAGGAAGTAAGGATAGCTATGAAGAGAATGAAGAATGGAAAGGCTGTTGGCCCAGATGCCATACCTGTGGAAGCATGGAGGTGTTTAGGTGAAATGGCAGTGGAGTTTTTAACCAGATTGTTTAATGAAATCTTAGAAAGTGAGACGATGCCTGAGGAATGGAGAAAAAGTGTTTTGGTACCGATTTTTAAGAATAAGGGTGATGTGCAGAGCTGTAGTAACTACAGAGGGATTAAATTGATCAGTCACAGCATGAAGTTATGGGAAAGAGTAGTGGAAGCTAGGTTAAGAAGGGACGTGATGATTAGTGATCAGCAGTATGGTTTCATGCCAGGAAAGAGCACTACAGATGCGATGTTTGCTCTGAGAGTGTTGATGGAGAAGTACAGAGAATGTCAGAAGGAGTTGCATTGTGTTTTTGTAGACTTAGAGAAAGCATATGACAGGGTGCCTAGAGAGGAGTTTTGGTATTGTATGAGGAAGTCAGGAGTGTCAGAGAAGTATGTAACAGTGGTACAGGATATGTACAAGGGTAGTGTGACAGCGGTGAGGTCTGCAGTGGGAGTGACGGATGTGTTTAAGGTAGAGGTGGGGTTACATCAAGGATCAGCTCTGAGCCCTTTCTTATTTGCATTGGTGATGGACAGGTTGACAGATGAGATCAGGCAGGAGTCCCCGTGGACTATGATGTTTGCAGATGACATTGTGATCTGTAGTGAGGGAAGGGAACAGGTGGAGGAGACCCTGGAGGAATGGAGATATGCTCTAGAGAGAAGAGGAATGAAGGTCAGCAGGACTAAGACAGAATATATGTGTGTGAATGAGAAGGAGGATAGAGGAATGGTGAGGATGCAAGGAGTAGAGGTGGCGAAGGTGGATGAGTTTAAATACTTGGGGTCAATAGTTCAGAGTAACAGTGAGTGTGGAAGAGAGGTAAAGAAGAGAGTACAGGCAGGATAGAGGGGGTGGAGAAGAGTGTCAGGAGTGATTTGTGACAGACAAGTACCTGTAAGAGTGAAAGGGAAGGTCTACAAGAGGGTAGTGAGACCAGCTATGTTATATGGGTTGGAGACAGTGGCATTGACAAAAAGGCAGGAGTTTGAGCTGGGTGTGGCAGAGTTAAAGATGTTAAGATTTGCACTGTGTGTGATGAGGTTGAACAGGATTAGGAATAAGTATATTAGAGGGTCAGCCCAGATTGGAAGGTTTGGAGACAAAGCCAGAGAGGCAAGATTACGTTGGTTTGGACATGTGCTGAGGAGGGATGCTGAGTATATTGGGAAAAAGATGCTAAGGATGAAGCTACCAGGTAACAGGAAAAGAGGAAGGCCTAAGGTAAGTTTTATGGATGCGGTAAGAGAGGACATGCAGGTGGTTGGTGTGACAGAGCAAGATGCAGAGGACAGGAAGACATGGAAACAGGTGATCCGCTGTGGCGACCCCTAACGGGAACAGCCGAAAGAAGATGATAATGAAGTTCAGACTACTTTAGAAAGCTGTTTTAGTTTCTGTCACTGTTCTTTGCTGGCCATCACTGTCCCAAGCACAAAGCCCTAAGCAGAACAGTGCTTAGGGGTGCTTAATTTTTGTTAAGCACCCCCTAAGCACTGTTATGGTTCAGTCTTGCACAAGAGAAGCACTTAGCATGTATATATTTTTCCCAATATCAGAGCATAATCACACCACTCCATGCACTACATCTATTTTTCTATTGTGTTTAGTGGTCCAACTGTTTCTTAAAGATGTTTAACAAAAGCATCATGACAAAACTTCTTTCTGATTGTACTTCTGCTATGAAATGCAGATCTGCAAGGTAGAATCTCCTACTGTTTATGATAGCTAATTATGTGTCCACTTTAAGATAGTGCTACCATTAGGATTAACCATTTCCTGTCTTAACTGATTGTTAGTCAAAATATAAAACATAACCTAGGTGTTCTTTCAGGTGTAACATGGAGTATGTTTTTTTTATTGTCAGAAATCCATATTTATGTAGCTTTAAGTAACTCTACATGCAAACTGTGTACAGTCTGTAGGTCTCACTCTTAAATTTATGGAGTTAAACTTTACCAGAACAAGTGTCTTTGTCTTCGGCTGTGAGACCGATAAGTACACCTTATGGACATGTACTATGTAGGAATAACATAAAGAGAGTTAGAATAAAATTGCTTCTTCCTTGTTTGCAAAGCAGTGATTCCTAATAAAAGCTGTTACTTGCTTCCATCTTAGAGATCTTTATATATCAGTGAAAGACAGCATCAGAAGCTGCTATTTTGACACGTGCACTCCTACTAATCCTCACATGGGTACCTCTAATCGTCACATTGGTACCTCTAATCCTCACATGGGTACCTGTCATCAGGTTTTCTCACAACAATATTTGATGTGTAACACAAAAACATCACTTAGAAAGCAAATTTAAGCTCTGAGTTTTCATGATTGAAATACAGCTGTGCAATATTCTAATGTGTCTTTTGTGTGGTTCGTGTACATTCCAACACATCTGTCATGTTTGGAGTTTACAGATTTCTGAGAAAAAAATTGCATCCATATAATTGTACTCAAATAATGGTCAATGATAATCATAAACAATACCTCTGTACGATATATGCTTTATTATTCCCTGGTATTTATAAAGAGCCTCATTGTAGGTGCTAGAAGCTGCAGCCAAAAGGAGCTGTTTCTGCAATTGCTGAAAATGCATTTCAGAGACACATTAGCCACAATGTGGAAAGACCTCATTATTGACCAATTTGAATGTTTCTGAATCAGGTGGTGTTACCATTACTGCTTGTGACATCCTCTCTCTGGGCCAGTAATTAAGGAACCTGGTCGGAGGGCAGTGGCTCTGACTCCCCACATGGCACACCCATGGAGCATGGGACTTGGGAACACATGCTACTATTGCCCAAATTCCTGGGAGGAGTGCAGTGGCTCTGACTCCTCACATGGCACACCCATGGAGCATGGGACTTGGGAACACATGCTATTATTGCCCAGATTCCTGGGAGGAGGGCAGTGGCTCTGACTCCCCACATGGCACACCCATGGAGCACAGGACTTGGCAACATATGTTTCTATTGCCCAGATTCTTGGGGGGAAGGGCAGTGGCTCTGACTCACCATTTGTCACACCCATGGAGCATGGCCTTTGGGAACATATGCTGGCATTGCACAAGTGCACAGACCACAACATTCAACATATGGGGGCGCACTCTTCATGACAACAGTACTCTGTGGATTTTGAGAAACTGCTGAAGGTAAGGGGGGAATGTACCACCAAGGGAGGGTATACTGCCTAAAAAAACCAGCAAGCAGTCCCACTCCCTACAACCAGGGGAATGGATAGGCTGATATGGCTTTCTGGTCAGGAGCACATGGGATGTGGGGTTCTCATCTAGCTTGGGAATGGCTGATTCCCATACTCACAGAAATAATCAGCTCCAGGGGTCCAGGTGAAGAAGCTATTGAGCAAGGTCCTTAGGGATATAAAAGACTTTTCCAGTATGATGCCCGATTACCATGGCACTTAGGAATTTTATGCTACCTCAGAATTGTCCAAGAACATGAATTATGTCTGTATAATTACAATTGAATTCCATTGCTATCTATCAGATCTAATTTAAAAGTAAAAATATTTCCCATGAAACGTATGTTGGTATTTTCCTGCAAATCACCAAATGTCTGTTGCATTCCAGAGGCAAATGTATGGGAACCAGCATCCTTGTAAAAATACTGTGGAGTTAAAAAGTCTCATGTTTGTGGCCATGGAATTTATTAGATAATTATGTTAGCCGTAGAATGTAAGCTTATCCCCAACAAACAGTTTTGTGTATATTTTTTCAACATCACTAACACTCTTCAAGAGAATCCTTGACGAGTGGATGGGTAACAGAAAATATACCCCTGGGATCACTTCATTGGCTCTGCTTGACAGATGCTCAGTTAATTAATCAATGGGGCGAAGAAAGCCGACACACTCTGGCTAGGCTTAAAAATGCCCTCGGTCAGATAGCCTAGTACCTACCTATGAACCTATAAACCTATGTTTGTCATAATAGTGTAATAAGAACTGATAATTCTGGACAAAATCTAAAAACTTTGCTAACGCATAAGAAGAGTTTTGCATGTGAGAGATGACTGAGAGAAATTAATTATTTCCAAGTGATTTATTCAGGTCAGAAGAGGCAGTCTCAGTACTAGTCAATGTGGAATCTGCATTTTGTTTGTTAAAATAGGCTTTTCTCTCTTTATTATAAACATCTAAATAAGCCTTATTTCTACCCTTTTGATTTATGCTAAGGCATGTTACTCTTTTAGGTTCATAGGTTCATAGGTTCATACTAGGCTATCTGCCCAAGGGCATTTATAAGCCTAGCCCATAGTTTTGTGGCTTACGCCACCCCTTTAGTTTGGAGAAACTATGCCCATTATTTTGCTGGGCCTCTGTCGAGCAGTGACACTGAGGTAACCCCTGGGGTGTATCTGCGATCTCCCATCCATTTGTCAAGATTCCTCTTGAACAAGGCCAGCGAGGTGCTCTGCCTCACATAAACCGGGATTTTGTTCCACAGCATAGGGAGTCTTTGGGTGATGAATCTATCCCTCCAGCATGTCCTATTAATAACCGTGTCGAGGTTTAAGTCTCCCGCCCTTGTGGCTCTGAGGGATCAAAATTTTTTGAGATGAAGCATGTTCATCAAATCTGGGTTTGACATGGCCTTGTACGTCAGGCATAGGTCACCTCTGAGCAAGCGGTAAGCAACTGAATATAACTGGAGTTCTTTCAGTCGGGCAGCATAAGACAGATTTTTGAGACCCTTTATCCTTTTGGTGAGGAACTTTTGTGGCCTCTCCAGCTGCTGCAAGTGTCGGGTCAGATACATTCCGAATGGGGCATTGTACTCGATCATTGGTCTGATGAGTGATGAGTATAGGGAGACTATGACTTCCCTTGATCTAGATGTGAATCCCTTCATGATAAGGTGGGCAATGTAGAAGGTCTTCCTAACTACTTTAGCAATATGAGTGTCGAATGAAAGGCTACTGTCAACCTGGGTTCCCAGGTCCCTAATAACTTCTTCTGTGTTCAGGGATTGCCACCTATATGGTAGCTAGGGGTAACCTTATTTTTCCCGAAGGGTATGACTATGCATTTCTTGGCATTTAACTTTAGGCCATGGCTCTGGCACCAGTTATCCGTTTCTGTGAGACCCTTCTGAAGGATATCTGTGTCGGATGTGTTTTCAACTACGGCCCAGTTTGCAGTCATCTGCAAACTTTGTCAGCCATAACCCTCCTGTGTTTGCTTGTACTTCAGAAAAGTAGATGCCAAACAAGAGTGGGCCCAGGACTGAGCCCTGTGGGACACCACTTGTGACAGGCTTTGAGTCTGACATGGCACCAGCAACTCTGACCCTGTGGGTTCTGTCACTCAGCCAGTTTGCAACCCATCTTGTAATGTATGGGTTTACATTTAAGTTGATGAGTTTTTCAATGATACCCGAGTGAGGTATTGTATCAAAAGCCTTCGCCAGGTCTAGGTAGGCTGTATGGACTGCCTTTCCCTCGTCAATGGCCTTGGTGACTGTTTCAAAAAGTCAACCAAGTTTAGAAGGCATGATCTGCCTTTGACAAAGCCAAACTGGGTTGGATCCAAAGTCTGCAAGTTCCCTATGTCTTTATTTATGAGATCCATTATGATCCTCTTCATGGCTTTGCAGATAAGGCTTGTCAAGCTAATGGGATGGTAATTTCCAGGGTCGGTGGAGGCACCGCCTTTGTGGAGTGGGACCACAGTCACTGTGCGCCACTCCCTGGGTACGTATCCGGAGGTGAGACTAAGATTAAACAGCTGTCCTAACTGTGGGTTTAATTCCTCGTTGAGTTCATGGAGCACACAGCCGGGGACACCATCAGGTCCCATGGATGCTGTGTTCTTTGCCTTGGAGAGAGCAGTTCTCACCTGGGCGTTAGAGATGTTTGGGAGGCTACAATCATTTGGTATAGATATCTCTCCTTTAGGGGGGGGGAGAAGTTTGCGCTGAACCTGTCAGCCAGTATGTTGGCAATGTCTGTAGGATCAGTAATCTTCACATCATTTTGAACTAATTCTGAGCATATCTGGGAGTTTCCTCCTAGGTTTCTGACATAGCTAAAGAATGCCTTATGGTTGTCTTTAGAGTCCTTAGCTATTTTTTCTCAAAATTAGCTTTGGATGATTTTATGAGAGCTCTTAGCTTTTTACTTATAGTGATCAGCGGTGTCTTACCTTTTAAGGATTTTGCTCTATCTTGTAGTAGCTTTCTCCTTTTGTTGTAGAGTTTGTTTATGGCTGGGGTCCACCAGACTGGACGCTTGCCTTTGGTACAAAGAGTCTTTGTTTTGCTTGGGATTGCCTGATCCATGCAGCCCTGCAGGTGCTGGTAGAAGGCATTTGTAAGTGATTCAGCGGTTTGAGTAATGTTAACCGCCGGCTCAGGGGCCTTAAAGGAGACCACACTAGTCTTTAGAAGTGTGAAGTCAGCTTTGAGAAGTTCTTTACTGTGGTCTTTTCATTTCGGTGGGGCGGATGAGGACCTCCAGCGAGATTAGTTTGTGATCAGATCTCACCAGTGAGGGGTATACTTCCGGCGTTGAACATTGTGCTCCCATGTTCGTGATGATGAGATCAAGTATGTTTTCTCCTCTTGTGGGGATGGTGACTAGTTGTTCCATGGCATTTGAGTTTATGAATTCCAGGAACTTTTGGGCTAGAGTGTTTGGGCTTGAGTAGTGTTCCCAGTCTATATTAGGGTAGTTGAAGTCACCTAGTATGATGGTGTTCGGAGATACATTTATCCCTCCAGTGTTTTCAGGAAGGCCATATGAGGTTCCTGAGTTTGCGAGGTGGCCTGTAACATGCTACAAATTGCAGAGCAGTCTTGCCTATGGTTAATTGCACCTGGATGGTTTCCGATGCATCGTGTGATGCCACCAATCTTGAGGTGTGGATGTCCTTGATGAATATGGATACCCCTCCTCCTTTCTTGGTATTGTCCGGGTTTTGGGGCCGGAACGCATGATATGAGGTAAAACCTGATAGTGCTGGGGTGCTCTCAGGAGCCTTGAACCAGGTTTCTGTCACAGCACAGACATCGATGTTCTCCATACTGAGAAGGGCCTTGAGTGCGTGCATCTTGAGGTTGAGACTTCTGGCATTGAGCAGCATTACCCTTAGTTTTTTTTCTTTGTTTTGTTCTAGGGTGGTAGGTTTAGAATTTGAGCCTTGCCTAAAAAGGCACTATGGGGGTGGCAAGAGCCTTTGCCAAAATCCGGAATCCCAGGGGTGACAAGTGCAAGCCGTCCCTTGCGAAGCAGCGTGGCTTGTTCAGCATGTCATCCCAGGCAGGCAGACATTGGCTCCCCTTTGAATGACACCAGAGTTTAAGCCAATTGTTAAAGCTGATCATCTTATCTCTGTATTGTGGCATCATTCTTGGTGAAGGTAGGATACTGCTCAAGGTCAGGGTCATACCTGCTTGGGCTACATAATCAGAGAGTTCCTCTATGTCTCTTTTCATGTAGTCCAAGGAGGTACGTCTCAGGTCGTTAACACCAGCGTGGACAATGATTGAGTCGTACTTGTACCTGCTGTTGAGAGACCTGAGTGCATGCGTTATGTGGTGGATTCTAGCACCCGACAGGCAGCTTACTGTGACCTTCTCCTTACTCAGTCTGGTGGCGGACGTCAGTGTGTCTGACTATGGAGTCACCAATGACTAGTGTGTCTGGCATTGTGTTTGGCCTTAAGGGCTGTGACTGCTTGACACTCTGACTGTGTGGTCTATGTGTTGCAGGTGTTGTGTTCTGAGGTGGTAGTTATTTGGGTGTCTGCTTTGGTGGCCTCTGCTGTTTTGGTAGATTTTTGATCAGAGCCTCCAAGTATGTCTTTGTGTGTTTATGTGTATGATTTGAGGTTGTGATGGTATTATGTGAGACTGGGTCTATAGTGTGTGTGGTTACCTTCTCCTCCTGTCTGGTCATGCCAGTCCTATGTTGAGAGAGCTCAGCCTCCAGTTTGGCCGTATAGTTGCATCTCTCACATGTATTTGTGTTTTGTGGGAGGAGGAGAGGGTTGTCTGTGTACATGAGGCAATTGTAACATTGCCTCAATATTCCCAGGTTCACCAGCTGAGCAGGAGAGGACATTAGCAACTGATCCCTCGACATGCTAGAAGGAATAGACAGAAAAACTTAAGAAAAGGTTCTGGGGGATGTGGGTGACCGAGAAATGGGGTTTGCTTTTTTGGGGTACTTTCTATAACAAGAGTGCTGTATCGAGGTGATAAGTACTGTAGTAGCAAGTGCTTCGCTATACAGATAGAGAATAGTCTACTTGGGAGTCAAGTAGAGATAATTTATAGTTGTAGGATACACTAAATAGAACAGTAGTATACTTTGAGGAAGGTAGTTTTAAGGGAAAATTTGAAGAGTGGACTTTAGGTAGCCCTAATAGTTTAAATCTGATTAACCGGCGCTGCCCTAGTGTGCAACGGTAGCAGCTCCGTGCTAAATCGCGCTAAATCACGCTAACGAGTGCTTTATAGCAGGGGGCTGGAAAAAACAGGAAATGACCCAAAATGGCCGATGAATTACTAGTTGCTGCTTCTAACCACTCCTCTGAGGACAAACAAGCAGCTCAGTACTCCACACTCCCACTGGTGAGTAAAGAAACTACCTCTGGCCACACAAGAAAATGGAGGAACACAGAAACCAAATACAAAGCCCAGGGATCAGCAAAATCTGATCACTGGAACAACTCGCTAGGAAAGTTTAGGAAAGGAGAAATATTTTTTTGTTTTTTTTTTTTTGCAAACAGACAGAAAAAATGCAGTAAATGCTTTGTTTTCGACTAAATTGCTATCAAAGGCTGGTACACTTGAGTGTATTAGCCTGTTTGTTACTTTTAAGCAATACTTTAGCCCACAAGTGCAATCAATAATATAAGCTCACAAAAACAGGAAAATAAGGTAATAAAACAGTAATATAGGCACAAACAGTAGTCGAAAAGCTCAAAAGATCGAAAAATGCAAACTAAAAAGTTTAAAAAGTACTTATGATCAAGAAAGTTGCTTTTACTGCTCTCTGCTGGCTTAGGAACTCTGCAGGGGACCACGAGGAGCTATGCCTAGTTCTCTAATGCCAGAAAAGCCTGCCAAAGCGTGCTTTATAGCAGGGGCTGGAAAAAAGGAAATGACCCAAAATGGCCGATGAATTACTAGTTGCTGCTTCTAACCACTCCTCTGAGGACAAACAAGCAGCTCAGTACTCCCCACTCCCACTGGTGAGTAAAGAAACTACCTCTGGCCACACAAGAAAATGGAGGAACACAGAAACCAAATACAAAGCCCAGGGATCAGCAAAATCTGATCACTGGAACAACTCGCTAGGAAAGTTTAGGAAAGGAGAAATATTTTTTTGTTTTTTTTTTTTGCAAACAGACAGAAAAAAATGCAGTAAATACTTTGTTTTCGACTAAATTGCTATCAAAGGCTGGTACACTTGAGTGTATTAGCCTGTTTGTTACTTTTAAGCAATACTTTAGCCCACAAGTGCAATCAACAATATAAGCTCACAAAAATAGGAAAATAAGGTAATAAAACAGTAATATAGGCACAAACAGTAGTCGAAAAGCTCAAAAGATCGAAAAATGCAAACTAAAAAGTTTAAAAAATACTTATGATCAAGAAAGTTGCTTTTTCTGCTCTGAAATATGTATAAATGTCCTTTTTTCCCATATCAGGGCAGAAGTGGATCTGTAAACATCAGCACACTTAACACAAGTAGCAAATACATAAATAAATAATAAAATGAGGATATGAACTCTGTTCTGAGGTAATGATTTATATGAAATCTTCTTAGATTTATTTATTTTTATTTTACATTTGTTTACTAGAAAGTCCAACGGGAACGAGGTTCATTTACAGCGGAGGCCCGGGGAGAAAAGCTCCACATCAAACAATATGTGCAGTGGTAATTATACAATCAAAAGATATATCATGCAAGCAGTAATAAAGTTACAATGGCTTGTTCCAAGCAAGCTTAATTTACACATAGTAGGCCCTGGATGGCAGCATTTGGGAGAAAAAAACCTCCACATTAAACAATACAATCAAAAGAGACATCACACAAGACATAATAAATTTACAGTGGTTTGTTCCAAGCAGGCTTAATTTAGACATAGTAGACCCTGTATGGCGGTATTTGAGGAGTTTTTAGTATTGTATTATAGAGACAGTAAGCAGAGAAGAGAGGAAGATAGGAAAAATTGAAGGAGAGCAGGAAAGCATTTATGTGATGCAAGGACAGAGCCAGGAGTGCAAGAAGTGTGACTTTAGTGACTTTTTGAACAGTGAGATAGATGGTAAGTTAACTATGGCTGTTAACAGGTTGAATATCCAATAAATAAATAAGAACACCCACAAACATCTTCAAACATTATTATTTAAATTACTAACACAACCACCACTGATTTCCAGGTACCTTCGTTCCCAAAAAACAGAATAAAAATAGCACAAAACCAGCATAGGCAAGGCTCCAGATTCAAAAGCAGTAGATTTAATCAAACACAAGCGCTTTCACCAATAGCTTCGTCAGTTGTAATATCAAACACATAAAACCACATCAGTTTAAATACAAAATTAAAATCACATGACATAATACTTTGCAAACTTAAAGAAACATGACATATATAAAAAATATATTTGTATATACATATATATATATATATATATATATATATATATATATATATATATGGGTCTACTTAAAACACCAACATGCAAAAACACCAACGACGAGAACATCGAGACCAGAAGATCGACAACTGAGATGACCGACAGTTTAAAAGCACGAAACTTCACATGCCCGACAAACCACAATCCCCACAATCAACAAAACAAAACAAATACCTTTTCCGAAAAACACACACACAACACAAGCACACCAAAAACCTTACAAACCTACACTAACCTTACATACACAACTATCTATGCACTAACCTTAATCCAAACCCTAACCCTAAGGTCCGTCACTATCGCACACTCACCTAACCAGCGCCCTAACCCTAACTCACTTAACCCACCCCTAACCCTAAAGTCTGTCACTATCACACACTTACCTTACCTGCACCCTAACCCTAACTCACTTAACCCGCCCCTAACCCTAAAGTCTGTCACTATCGCACACTTACCTTAAAGTGTCGGTGTTCTCAGCGTCAGCTTTTAAACTGTCAGTCATCTCAGTTGTCGATCTACCGGTCTCGGTGTTCTCGTCAGTGTTTTGACATGTTGGTGTTTTCAAGTAGACCTATATATATATATATATATATATATATATATATATATATATATATGTTATCTTAACAAAAATGCTATATATATATATATATATATATATATATATATATATATACACCTATATCTACTGAGCACAGCCACAAAAATAAAATTAAAAATGTATTAAAAAAAAAAAAAAAAAATAAAAAAAAAAATATATATATATATATATATATATATATATATATATATATATATATCCTACCTAGTTATTTCTTACGTAATAGTCTAGATTTCAAGGTAGGTCTCAAAGGTATACAATCATTTAATCCGTGGCCAGCATTAGCCCTCAGTCTTATAATCCACTGGGCTTCAATTTCTTCTGTTTTCAACATAGTAGCTCCTCTCCTTTTATTTTCAAAATTCATTCCTATAACAATAAAACTAAAACAATGCGTGACATCAGTACTGGCAACATGTTTAGCCAGAGCATTAAACATGCTCCTCTTGCCTACATGGTATAGGTGTTCCCTGATCCTGTCTTTCAACATTCTGTCGTTTTTTCCAACATAAAATTTGGTGCAAACTTTGCACACAGCCAAATATGCCACATGCATACTAGGGCAAGTTGCCCTGATATTAAATTGAAACAATTCACCTGTGTCTGGGTGCAAAAAACTGGTGCTACTGTTGATATATGAACAAAAAGAACATTTCCTACAATACATGGTATGCCCTTGAATAGCAGTTTTATTATTGTCTCTCGGAGTACACAAACGTCTCCTAAGTGACTTTTTATTTCTGAAAACAAATTGTGGAACAGAATCTATAAATCTGCTTATTTGTTCATTCGTTGTCAGTATGTTCCAGTTTTTCTTAATGATACCAGTATACTGGTTAATATTACACGAGTATGAGAAAGACATCCTTAGTTTGTTACTCCGTCTGCTGTAGGAATTATTTATGTCTTGTATTGGTTCAGAGTAGTAGGGTAGTAGCCACAATTGGGCTCGTAGGAGGATTTGAACTATTCTTATGTACTTTTACATTTATCTTGCCCCCAGAGCATTGCCTTTCCCCTACCAATGAGAGAGAGGTCCACATCGAGAGGAGGCGAACAACAGAGGGGCAGAAGTCAAGTGGGGAAAAAACGGAAGCACGAGGAAATGGGTGAGTTCTTACAACATAATGAAGGCATTCATGAATGCCAAGACTTAGTTTTGAACTTATCCAATTATGTTCTGACTCATGAAGAACTTTTAGTGCTAAACAAAGGACTTTCATTTATTCCCAGTACAGACTCAAACATTTCTGAAATAATTTTGGACATTAAACAATTTACCCGTAACTTAATGTGCAAATTAATGTATGGTGGTGAAGTAGCAGATACCTCTGTGAATTTGTTTAAGAAACTGAGCGCACTTGTTCCCAAACTAAATCCTTTAGTACAAGCTTTTGAAGAGTTGTGCATTAATGATGTTTATGACTTATATTACAAACAACGCTCCAATAGAAAGAGTTTTAAACATTTTAATTTGACCAAAACAGAGCATTTAGTCCTTCATGACTTAGAAAATAATATGGCAATTATGATTCGACCTGCTGATAAGGGTGGACAAATAATTATATTAGATAAAGAGAAGTATGATGATGCTGTGTACTTGATGTTGAGTGATGATACTTCTTATACACTAATCACACAAGTGAGAGTTAATGAAATGATGCAGAGGGTAACCCTTAAAATCACAGAACTGAATCATCTAGGAATTATAGATGAGAATTTATGTCAGTATTTCATTGTATTGCACCCCCTTATACCCATGATACAAGGCTTGCCAAAAGTACATAAGACTAGTTCAAATCCTCCTATGAGACCGATTGTGGCTGGCGCCAATTGGTGCACTGAACCCATTTCTATATATATTGAGAAGATATTGAGACCTGTTCTGAATAGTTCAGAATATATATTAAGTGATAATGAACATTTTCTTAAGGATCTCTTCCTTTATACCTCAAAGAAAGGACTAGGGAAACAGGTCTTACTGGTTACATTGGATGTTGTTTCATTATTTACGTCTATTCCAAATGAGCTAGGTACAGAATATGCTATCAAATATATGGAAGTGAATTCATGTATCAATGGCAATAAATTAACTCAGATTAGAGAACTATTGCGCTTGGTACTAGAAAACAATTTGTTTATATTTAGAGATTCTATCTATTAGCAAGTTAATGGCGTAGCGATGGACACTCCTTATGCTAATAGCTACGCCAATGCAGAGATGGCCACATGGGAAAATGAAAACGTAATAGGAGGCCCATTCAATACCCGGATTTTATTTTTTAGGAGGTTTGTGGATGACCTCTTTATTGTTATGGGGGGGGCACATCTGATATGCTGACAGAATTTGTACGTTATTTAAACAACAGCACGAATTTTCTGACATTTACAGCACAATGGTCTGAAACAAGTATTGATTTCCTAGATGTAACTGTGTGTAAAGATTATAGTAACATGTTGAGCACTAAAGGGTTGGGATGGTGGCCTAATGGTTAAGGTGCTTGCCTTATAAACACAAGGTGCAGGGTTTGAGTCTCACAAGGGATAATTGGCTAGGCTTAAAATGGCTCATAAGAGCAGTTAGCTTAGTACTAACCTATGAACCTATAAACTTTATAGGAAAACATGTTGAGTTAACCATCTACTCAACAGGCAAAGTATGCATCTGCAGTATATTTTTAGAAATGTTGTCCAAAACCAGTTCTCTAGGGCTTCTAGGATCAATGTTAGCAATATAGATTTTCAAGAACAGATATGTAGTACTGGCATGGAGTTAATAAACAGGGGATATGAAACAGATATGGTACATAGAGGTATATAAAATGTTTTGGATAAGAGAACTAATAGAGCCAAACCCTCCTACTCTGAACCAATACAAGACCTAAATAATTCCTACAACAGACGGAGTAACAAACTAAGGATGTCTTTCTCATACTAGAGTAATATTAACTAGTATACTGGTATCATTAAGAAAAACTGGAACATACTGACAACGAATGAACAAGTAAGCAGATTTATAGATTCTGTTCCACAATTTGTTTTCAGAAATAAAAAGTCACTTAGGAGACGTTTGTGTACTCCAAGAGACAATAATAAACCTGCTATACAAGGGCATACCATGTCTTGTAGGAAATGTTCTTTTTGTTCATATATCAATGGTAGCAACAGTTTTTTGCACCCAGATACAGGTGAATTGTTTAAATTTAATATCAGGGCAACTTGCCCTAGTATGCATGTGGTATATTTGGATGTGTGCAAAGTTTGCACCAAATTTTATGTCGGAAAAAACGACAGAATGTTGAAAGACAGGATCAGGGAATACCTATACCATGTAGGCAAGAGGAGCATGTTTAATGCTCTGGCAAAACATGTTGCCAGTACTGATGTCATGCATTGTTTTAGTTTTATGGTTATAGGAATGAATTTTGAAAATAAAAGGGGAGGAGATACTAGGCTGAAAGAAGAAATTGAAGCCTGGTGGATTATAAGACTGAAGGCTAATGCTGGCCACGGATTAAATTATTGTGTACCTTTGAGACCTACCTTGAAATCTAGACCATTACGTAAGAAATAACTAGGTAGGATATATATATATATATATATATATATATATATATATATATATATATATATATATATATATATATATATATATATATATATATATATATATTAATACATTTTTAATTTTATTTTTGTGGCTGTGCTCAGTAGGTATATGTGTGTATATATTGCATTTTTGTGAAGATAATATATATATATATATATATATATATATATATATATATATATATACAAATATATTTTTATATATGTCATGTTTCTTTAAGTTTGCAAAGTATTATGTCATGTGATTTTAATTTTGTATTTAAACTGATGTGGTTTTATGTGTTTGATATTACACCTGATGAAGCTATTGGTGAAAGCGCTTGTATTTGATTAAATCTACTGCTTTTGAATCTGGAGCCTTGCATATGCTGGTTTTGTGCTATTATTATTTAAATGCAAAGAAAAGCATCTGACATTTGGTGTATAGGTTAAGGTTGCAATTTGTGGTTCCTATGGTAGAGGGTTTGATCCTCTTACCCGTCATTTGCCTGCTGTGTGCCACTTGACTCGTTTTTCTAACTAATGGGTGAGTTATCATGTGAACTGTTGAGATGGATGGCTGATGCATTCAGCAACATATATGTACTTTACTTCCATGTTGTCATTGTGTGTTTTAAGGACGAAATCTAATTATAATTACTTGGTTAGCATTAATTACTTCTGCTTAAGGCATGATGCTGCTCAGAGATTTTGTACTGGCATGCAGAAACAGGGAAACAAAGAGGGAAATTTAAGGCTGTCATCATTATTTGATCAAGGCTTCCTTAAATTATTAAAATGAATCAATACAGTAGCAATTTCCCAGTAGGTAACTGTTTATTTATGAATGCTCATTTTTTGCAGAAATTAAAGTTGCATATGTTTTGAAAATCTAGTCTGTTTATTGTTTCAAATCATGCCATCTGGTTTAATCTATAAAGAAGTCTTTCAAATATTCATTAGATTGGTGCTTTAGCATAAGCATTCACAGACATATTATTTAGGCACAGACTTATTTACAATATGCGTGGTTCCAATATTTTTATTTATTATTTTAAATAGCTTGGTATCTTAAAACAAAATAGACAAGTTTTATGTTATAAAATACTAATTATATCTTACAAGTGTATATGGTAGAAAGAAAAAACAGTTCCAAGAAAATATGAGGATTTTGCATACATTTATTGTCCCCTGAAGAGCAAATGCTATCTACTACAGATGACTTATTATATGCATTATATGTTCTCCAAGCACTTAGATAGTGAGCTTTTAAAAACCCTTGTGAACAATGCAAGAGATATTTTGACAAACTAATTGACAAGCATGTTATTTTATATTAGCTATAGCTACGTAGAGTGTTCGGGGAAACCATTTTTTTCAGGATTGCTGCTCTTGTATAGGAAGTTTATTCAATTCTGATTTCAGACTTAATCTTGTAAAACTGCATATGGATATTTAATCTCAGTTTATTCAGAACTCCCTGCTGTCATTTCCTTGGTGTTAGTCAGATTGTACTATCACAGTGGTACCTTTAAGAAGTGATACTTTCTGAAAGCCAGCTACTAGAGGATTGTGTCTGAAAGCCAGCTACTAGAGGATTGTGCAGCGCTCTGTCTGTGAGCATATTTGCTTCCTGCAACAGGAAAAGAGGACTAGAATCCTGATGTCCCATGGGCTTCCTAATGTGAAAGCACACATAGAGTGCAGAAAAGGTACAGGCATTCAAGATGACAACCGTGTAAACAGATATACATACTCAGCTCTAATGCTGGGATCAACAAGGAAAGAAGAACAATTTCTTGTAGGTTTGTTAATATGTATCAGGCTAGCTGCCCTTGTGGGTCATTTTAAGCCTATCCAGTTTCCCTTTTTGTGCTCCAAAGAATCTATCCCATTGGTTACAGACTGGCCTTACCCATCCCATGGGCGATAATTATATATTACCCCTAATAAGAGTAACTGGGATCACACCATAGATAATTTGAGGGACCCATGCATGGGATAAAGTATTTAGGAGCTGCCTCTGTCCAGTAGTAGTACAGGGGGCAGTCCTGGAGTAAATTTTTTCCCATTCATATATCTAAGTTGTGCTTGAAAATGGACAGGGATGAGCTTCGTTTTATGTGGGTGGAGACTCTGTTCCACAGTAGCAGTGTCCTCTGCAAAATATACCTGTCCCTCCAAATTATTCTGTTGATGTTGTAGAAGAGGTTTAGACCCCTAGACTGAGTATTTCTGATACTATCTGACTTGCTGATGTGCAGTAAATCCATCAGTAATGGGTCAGGTCAAGGTTTGCAGTGTCTACCATTTTGCCTTCATCTATCATCTTAGTGACCTTTTCCAAAAAATCCACCAGGTTGGATAAACATTACCTGCCCTTGATGAATCCAAACAGAGATAGGTCCAGTGTCTGTAGGTTCCCTATGTCCTGATTGATTAATTCCATGATGTATTTCTATGGCTTTGCATATAAGACTGGCCAGACTTATGTATCTGTAATTGTCTGGGTCTGTGGAAGGTCCTCCCTTATGCAGGGGAATGACTGTAGCTGTTCTCCATTTGCTTGGTACTAAACCTGAATGGAGCATGAGAATGAACAGTGTTATTAGGGGTGTAGATAAATCATGCTTTATGCTGTTTAAGATGCATCCAGAGATATTGTCAGCACCCATCAATGCAGTATTTTTAGCTTTTGATAGCACTTTTAGGACTTAGTCTTGTGTGACAGCTGGATGTTAGCCAGTTTCAGGTATAGCTTGAGATACAGGTGGAGATGAGGGGTAAAATTAGAGCTAAATTTATTGGCCAGTAGGTTTACTATATCTTCAGCCTCTGTGTAGGTAGCATTGTTCACAACCAGCTCAGCACATTTCTGTGTTGTGCATTTTGAGATTAAGAACATAACTAAAAAAATGCCTTGTGACTGTATTTGTCTTGGGTAGCTATTTTAGCTACAGACTTGCCTTTGATGGATTTTATTAAGCTCCTACATTGTTTGTTTATTTCCTTGACAAGGGTTCTAACATTCTGGGAATTAATCCTCTTACTTTTGGATAAAATTAATTTCCTTTTATTATAAAGCTTATCAATATTATGGTTTAACCATGTGGGTTTGTTTCTGGGGTTTGCTCTGCAGTTGTTCCTACCAGGTACAGCTCCATCAATGCAACTGTTTACATGATGGTATAATGTGGTAGTGTATATTTCTGTGTATTCAGCGGAGTTAACTGGGATTGGTGGAGATATGAAGTTTGCCAATGTATCACCTCGGAGTAGGTAGTTTGTCTTAAAAGAAATTTCTGAAGGTACCTTGGGTGGAAGTAATCTCTGGCTTCTGTTTTATTTTGAAGGAGACTGCTTTATGGTTAGACATAACAAGTGAAGAAGATACATAAGAGATGGTGTAGGATGCTCCTGCATTAGTAAGGGCAAGATTCAAAATGTTATTCCCTCTAGTGGGTTCTCTGACTAATTGTTCCAGGACATTTGTATTGACAAAGTCCAGGAATCTCTGTGATTGTGCATTAGTGGTGGTATAGGTTTACCAGTCTATAGTTGGAAAGTTTAGATCACCTAGAAAAATGGTATTGGATTTAAGTGAGTGATTCTAGTTCCTGTACATAGGTACTGTGGCTTTCTTTTGTCATAAAGGCAGTTCTATAGCTAGTTAACCTATGGTATGGGACATTTCTGATGGTTATTTGGACATGAGGAAGCTATAGTGCATCATACTGCTTTACCAGCTTGATGTGAGTCTCTTCTGGATGTAGGTTGACCTTTACAGTTGGAGTGCTGTCCACTATTTTAATCTATGTCTTATGATGTGATACGTGATATAAAAAGAGACATGACAGAGCTACTGAAATATTTGTCGGAGGCAAGTATAAAGTTAGGCTTCAGCAATCATCTGCAGTCATCAAGAATGATGTCTCAGTGCAAACAAAAAATACTGACTTCCACAATTGGCTTAGCTTCTTGTGTTATTCAAATGAGGTACAAAAATATCTGCCCTGGGAGGAGATGGTAGACCATCCTACCTGCTAAATGATGAAAGAACACTCTGAATATAGTAAACTATCTATATTATATATTGCAAGTGGTAAATGTATAGGGTAACTATACAGATAGTTATTATTTAAGTTATGCATAAATATATCTACCTAACAGTATATATACCTATACATATGTATATAGGATGTACTAAATGTATACTATATATAAATAAATAAATTAATATTTTAATGTTAATTTGGATAAATAAATGTAAAAAATGTATATATAAAAATGTATATATAAGAAATATATGTATAATATAAAACATGTGATAATATTAAGATTAAATAGTACATTAATCAAATATTAAAATAAACAACAACAACAAAAGAACAGCAAAAAAACAACAAAAACTAAACAACCAATCTATTAAGTGTATCTCTAAGTTATTTATAAATCATTTGTCTATTATTTAATAATTTTAATAATCTACTTACAAATTAAAAAAGACTAAAAGGTCTAAAAAATCTAAAAAACCTAAAAAGTTCCATGGTTTATCATAAATTAATATTTGATTAAGGTATAAAGGTGAAAATACAAATAGTTACTTAAAGAACTATGAATATTAAATTGCTGTATAAGAATTCAAATATGTATCAAAATAGAACATTTTTTGTGGACATATAAATGCTGATGCACAATAAAATAACTATAAGAATTATTGGATTAAGACATAGTAAATCAAAGCTGTAACTAAAAAGCTAAGGTGATAATTTCATAACATTCAGAAAATCATCTTATAAACGTTTCCTACTATTGAAAATGGGTTTAATAGACACCGAGGTGTTTAAGCCAGGATGGTTGTGTGCATTAAATCTCAGAATCCACTTTAATTCAGCTAATGCAAGACTATTACCAGCATCACTTCCTCTGAGGTTCTGTGGAATTACTTCTAACACTCTAAAACAGAACGCATGATCATCATGCTTTCTTATGTGCTGAGCTAGAGCATTAGTGTCTGAGGTTTTCCTTATTTCATAGAGGTGATCATAAATTCTATCGGATAGCTTTCTTTTAGTAAGGCCTATATAAAAGGCAGTACACTTTATACAGGTAGCCAGGTATACCAGATTTCTGGTAGAACAAGTGGCAGAACTTCTGAATTGGAATGTGAAATTTAACGTAGGATGTATAATGGAAGGATTGGGGCAAATGTAGATACATCTGTTACATTTTCCACAAGGGGCAGTTCCAGCACTCTCATTAGAATGTTTAAACACTGCACGGTGATCCTTACATAGGATTTATTTCAAATTTGGACAATTTTTATAAAGAAACCTAGGATGGTTCCCTACTAAACATGTTACTGTTTCATCAGTAGTAAGGATATTCCAGTTTTTACGTATAATTTGTTCCAAACATTTCACGTCACTTGTATATTTGATAACATATGGAAGTTTCAAAACTCTATTTGGTGTAGTAATTTTCTTATTTGTTGATGAAGTAACTAAATTAGGTATCCTGGCTGTATGGGTACTTGTCCCTAAAGGACTCAAAACACTATCTTTGATAGTATGAATCAAGTCACTATTGTAACCTCTATTTAAAAACAATGTTACCATTCTATCTACTTCTAGCAACAGGGATTGTTCAGTTTGACAAAGCTTGGTTAACCTAGTAAACTGACTTTTAATAATGCCAGGGAACGTATGCCTGGTATGCATACTGTCAAATTTAAGTAGGGTGTTAGCCCAGGTAGGTTTCCTAAAAAGAGAAGAAATAACAGTTCCCTGTTCAGTGAGCCTCAAAGTAACATCAAGAAAATGGACACATTTATCCGAAGCTTCCATAGTAAATTTCAGGTAGGATGTAGTGGATTCTAAAAATTCCAAGAACTGTTGAAAATCTATAAGGGTACCTTGCCATATGAGGAAGACATCATCCACAAAACGTTTATAAAATTTTACATATTTAAACGTGGGATGATTAAACAAAAACTCCTTTTGCCAATTTAGGACTACTAAATTTGCGTATGTATTCGCACAGGGGGTGCCCATCGCTACCCCCCATGTCTGTAGGTACGTATTATCATTAAACATGAACAAGTTATTATTCAGTACCAAATCTAATAACTGGCAAATTAAAATTATTTTATCACCATTGAATGTAGTGTCTCTAACTAGTAATTCTCTGATGGCTTCAAGTCCTAGGTCATTGGGAATAGAAGTGAATAAATTTTTTACATCAAGGGTTACTAAGAAATACTTGTTGTTTGTAACATCAAAAGTAACATCAACCAAGCTGTCCAAAAGTTGGTAGGTATCTTTTAAAATGGAAGGAACAGCATTAACTATAGGCCTAAGGAGCCATTCAATGAGAGTAGATACAGGTGCAGTGACCCAATTATTACCCGACACTATGGGTCGTAAAGGTATAGGGGTTACATTTTTATGAGTTTTAGGTAACCCTTTTATTACTGGAATGGTAGGATACTCTATTAGTAAATAGTCATATAAACCAGGGGAAATTTGCCTGCACATAAGTAAATCGTACAGAGTTTCATGTACTACTGTAATGATCTTGTGAATCTCATTCAAAGGAATAACCTTATAAGTAGCTGAATCTGATAACATATTTAACATAAGAGAGTTATAATCAGAAGTATTCAAGATGATTATACCTCCACCTTTATCTGCAGGTTTGAAGGTCAAATCAGTTAACTTTTTCAATTTGTTTAAAGATTTAACTTCATCAGACGTTAAATTCACATAGGCTATCCTCTTAATGTGACTAGAGAACAAAGAGTAAAAATCTTTTTCACAAGCCTTTAAAAAACATTCTATATTAAAAGGTAGTGCAGGTGAAAAATTACTTTTGCGTTTTAAAGACATAGGGTCACTTTCTGTAAAGTTGTTACTGGATGTAACAGTAGAACTTTTAAAAAACAACTTCAAAGCCACATTCCTGCAGAAAAGTCGCAAATCACATAAAGTGTCAGTTAGGTTACTGCACTGTGCAGGAATAAAACTTAGACCCTTATTAATCAAGCTTATGTCAGAGTAATCCATATTATAAGAAGATAAATTAACAAACAAGTCAGTCATATTCTCTGCTTTCTGGAGGCTCCATACCTCTCCCCGGAGATTTTCCGCTTCCTCGGTCCTCTGCTGTGCGAGCAGCCTCTGCCGTGGAATTGTTGTTTTACCGGATACGGTAAAAAACGGTTTGGGTCTTGAGCTGTCTTAGGTCTTGCTCCTAGTAGAGTGTCATTAGGTAAGTTAAAAAGTGCCAGTTGATTGGGGGGTGGTGTATCAGAAATCACGGTCGACCTGGGAATGCCATTATCATCCGTATTAGGATCATTTGCTTCTGTTGCCGTAGAGGAAGGCAAAGTGGAACTGACGGCAGTTGGAGCAGAGCGGGTGATGTCATCTGGGGTTTGCGCTGGAGGTGCCGGATTCTGCTGATAGGCTTGCGATGTATTATTCCTTGGCCAAACAAAGATTTGTCCAGTTTGGAAATCATTAAAATCTCGTTGTAGCTTTTCAAATTTGATTTGTCTTAATTTTTCACTAAAGGAATTAACTTGTGCGAAGATACTTTGTAGTCTGTTCTTGGAATACTCGGACTTAAAACGTTCATTTAGATTTTTATAAATAGAGTCTATTTCATCACGGAGTTTGATTTCTAAGGGTGAAAAGTATTCAATTAATAACTTCATATACCTGTAGCCTTGCTCTATGTTGAGGTCTTGCCACTTTTTTAAAAGGGTTGGATGATTGTCTCCATAGGACGGCATACAGAATACGCGCATGCCTCTTGGAACGATCTGAAAGTGTAATGAGGCTTCAAGGTGCTGCCTTTGCCAGGCATACCTTTGGAGCAAATACAGTTTATCTTCAAGTTCTTTAGCCATTTTATGAAATACACTTAAATCTTCATCTGTTGTAGTAGGAATTAAATCATTAGTGGAACCACCTAACTCCAGAGCCAATAAAGGATTTAAAGCACAATGCAAAAGTCCATTAGGAATACTTATATTGTTCCTCGACTCCGGATGGAAATCAAGTTCAACGTTAGAAGAATCCATCGTGTAGAGCAGTTACCACACAAGAAGCAAAAAGTTCAAAAAAACGAAGAGGTAACCGCAGCTTAAGGAGACCAGTATTCACGTAAAACAGTCCAAATGTATAGAAACAGAAACTGATCTCTCCACGAAACAGCAAATGACAATTTCTCAAACCAAATAATAAATCCAGTGAAACTTGTAACGATAAAATAAAATAAAATAGACCTTTTATTTAACAAGTGGGATGATAAGCGCTTTCGCGTGGATGCAACCACGCTTCTTCAGATAATAATTACACCCACTAACTTGCTTTATATAGTAAAATAATTAGCCAAGACAATAATCTAATGACTAATTAATTGATTCATTGAGCATTTAAAGAAGCCAAGATTAAAAACAACATACATTTCTATAGTGTATAAAAACGAACGCCCAAACAGACAAATGAAAACATTGGTTAAACCATAATTGTAAAAATGTGCATTCACAAATATATTGCTAAATATATTAAGCCATAAAATATAAAAACCTACTATAAATAAGATGAAATAACAAAAACTCAAAATTAATTTCAGCTGGAGCCTGAAATAAAGAATGAAACAAAACAAGGTACAATATTTCATAGACATTAGGTAAATATATATAGATACATGCTAAAAGCGCATGATTTAAGATAGTGCCAAAATCTAATAAGACACTTCTAAAGTGATGTTATGAGATTGCGAGAACATAAATGTTCAACGCAGCCTTAGAGAAAATGGAGCGTTGAAAGCTAGCGTAAAAAGCTAGCGTAAAAAACTAGCGTAAAAAAACACTCTTCAGAAAAATATATGTAATGAATCTTAAACAAAGAAGTGTTGCAAGAGGACACACATACTGCACTATTTGCGCCTATTTAACAAGTGTTCATCACCTGCTAAATGATGAAAGAACACTCTGAATATAGTAAACTATCTATATTATATATTGCAAGTGGTAAATGTATAGGGTAACTATACAGATAGTTATTACTTAAGTTATGCATAAATATATCTACCTAACAGTATATATACCTATACATATGTATATAGGATGTACTAAATGTATACTATATATAAATAAATAAATTAATATTTTAATGTTAATTTGGATAAATAAATGTAAAAAATGTATATATAAGAAATATATGTATAATATAAAAAATGTGATAATATTAAGATTAAATAGTACATTAATCAAATATTAAAATAAACAACAACAACAAAAAAACAGCAAAAAAACAACAAAAACTAAACAACCAATCTATTAAGTGTATCTCTAAGTTGTTTATAAATCATTTGTCTATTATTTAATAATTTTAATAATCTACTTACAAATTAAAAAAGACTAAAAGGTCTAAAAAATCTAAAAAACCTAAAAAGTTCCATGGTTTATCATAAATTAATATTTGATTAAGGTATAAAGGTGAAAATACAAATAGTTACTTAAAGAACTATGAATATTAAATTGCTGTATAAGAATTCAAATATGTATCAAAATAGAAATTTTTTTGTGGACATATAAATGCTGATGCACAATAAAATAACTATAAGAATTATTGGATTAAGACATAGTAAATCAAAGCTGTAACTAAAAAGCTAAGGTGATAATTTCATAACATTCAGAAAATCATCTTATAAACGTTTCCTACTATTGAAAATGGGTTTAATAGACACCGAGGTGTTTAAGCCAGGATGGTTGTGTGCATTAAATCTCAGAATCCACTTTAATTCAGCTAATGCAAGACTATTACCAGCATCACTTCCTCTGAGGTTCTGTGGAATTACTTCTAACACTCTAAAACAGAACGCATATGATGCGAGATCATAAAGATATGAAGTTTGCCAATGTATCACCTCGGAGTAGGTAGTTTGTCTTTAAAGAAATTTCTGAAGGTACCTTGGGTGGAAGGAATCTCTGGCTTCTGTTTTATTTTAAAGGAGACTGCTTTATGGTTAGACATAACAAGTGAAGAAGATACATAAGAGATGGTGTAAGATGCTCCCGTATTAGTAAGGGCAAGATTCAAAATGTTATTCCCTCTAGTGGGTTCTCTGACTAATTGTTCCAGGACATTTGTATTGACAAAGTCCAGGAATCTCTGTGATTGTGCATTAGTGGTGGTATAGGTTTACCAGTCTATAGTTGGAAAGTTTAGATCACCTAGAAAAATGGTATTGGATTTAACTGAGTGATTCTAGTTCCTGTACATAGGTACTGTGGCTTTTTTTTGTCATAAAGGCAGTTCTATAGCTAGCTAACCTATGGTATGGGACATTTCTGATGGTTATTTGGACATGAGGAAGCTATAGTGCATCATACTGCTTTACCAGCTTGATGTGAGTCTCTTCTGGATGTAGGTTGACCTTTACAGTTGGAGTGCTGTCCACTATTTTAATCTATGTCTTATGATGTGATACGTGATATAAAAAGAGACATGACAGAGCTACTGAAATATTTGTCGGAGGCAAGTATAAAGTTAGGCTTCAGCAATCATCTACAGTCATCAAGAATGATGTCTCAGTGCAAACAAAAAATACTGACTTCCACAATTGGCTTAGCTTCTTGTGTTATTCAAATAAGGTACAAAAATATCTGCCCTGGGAGGAGATGGTAGACCATCCTAACTGCTTTCCAGGGATGGTTTTCACCTACCCCCCAAGGCTTTCATACATTTGCTAACTATTTGTCCACCCCCATGGAGTTGTTTAGGCAACATCAGCCTTCTAAAGCTTTCAACATAACAAAACAGAATCCAGATAATATACTTGTACTACTGCTCAGTACTCAGAGGCTTAATAAAAAAAATCAGTCTCTACAAGCACTCATCCTGGAAAACATCAATATATTCATTGTCATGGAAGTCTGGTTCAAGACCACTGAGAGCATCCCATCAATGTGGGAGTTTCAATGCTTACTACACGTTCAGGCCCAAAACACTAGATGAAGGAAATAAAGGCAATGGGGTCTCCATAATCTTAAAAACATTGCCTCCAGACTCAGTAGACAAGACAATGAAATGCAAGACTTCTACATTCAACTTACTATTACAAAACCCCCTTATCATAACTAACTATAGGACCCCCTCATCTCCCTCAGCCCATATTCCTACCAAACTAGTATAGAGTCCATATGTATTAAGCCAAACACCATTCTTGCAGGAGATTTCAACTACCGCTACATCAATCGGAAGACTTATATATCCTAAAACATGTATGCTTAGAAATTTCTGGACTTCTTTAATGCAAAATCTCTGGACCAGTTAGTCTGTACCACAGTCAAGGGTGATAAAATTCTAGACATATTCCTTACCAATAATGGAGAGCTTTGTTCCCCACCAGTTGTCACTTCACCTGAGATCAAATTAGACTACAAATCAGCCACATTTACCACAACACTGAAGCAGGAAACATCTCCCAATACCTCAGTATTCAGAGATTATGTTAAGGCTAATCTACTAAAACTTAGTGATGACCTGACTGAATTCAAATTCCTCTTCCAATCTGATGATCCTACTACTAATGCAAAATATTTTGCTGCCAAATTCTGTGCACATATAAATACTGCATAGATGCATCTGTTGCCCTCTGAAGCAGTGGTAGAACTCAAATATAAACAGGCTCTATAGTAAAAGAAAAAAAGCTCATTGCATGCAAAAATGAATTTAACTCTCAAATTCTAAAAATGCTGTTTGGACCCTGATCAAATCAACCAAGCCAAATATGAGTTAAAAATAGCCTCCCAGGCAAAAGGGTAACCACAAAGTCTGCTTTAGCTTTGTTATAAACCTCAGAAATAATACCCAGAACTGTACAAAGCTAACAGTGAATTATATCAAATAGTCAGACCCAGAGGAAATATCCAGTCTACTACTGGACAAATTTAGCTCAAACATTACTCCCCTGCCCTTATTCCTAGATTACATACTCGTATATGCACATATCCAAATCTCCTAAGAACAATTCTTCAAGGCACCATTCAAAGCCAGGAACATTACTTACAAGGAGCTGGAAAAAAAAAAATTCTGATACTGGTCAGCCTGAAACAGGATGTGTCTTAACCATAAAAGCCACCTACAGAGGCTAATTGATGTCCGCTTCCAAATAAGTGACCTCATGCCAGAAGAATGGAGGATGACATCAGTCATCCCATTGAACAAAGATAGGGAGTGGGACCCAAATAATTATAGACCCATAATCCTGACCTGCCTTATCTGTAAGGCTATGGAAATTATCCTTATAGAACTAATAAATAATGGCATAGGCAATCTACACGCTCCCAACCCAAGCCATTTCAGGTTAATTAAGAGGAGATCCTGCCTACTCAGACTGCTTGACTTCTTTTTAGAAGGTTAGTGAGGCAATGAATGAGGGCAAATCATTACACGCTCCATATCTAGACATTTTAAAGGGGTATGACAGCATCTCAAACTCAGGTATTGTAAATTAACTCTCCCAGCTAAATGTAAATCCCTGTGTAACACATTGCACAGCAAATTGGTTCACAAGTGGAACCTAGAAAATTAGAGTGGCTTGCTCTACCTCCTCCAAAAGACCTAACACTAGAGGTGTACCCTATTGTTCAGTCCTTGAGCCACTTTGAGGTCAATGAAAATCTTAAAGAGTTTACGGCTGACCAAATTATCAGATGACTGTAAACTTGGTGCCACTGTAAACTCCCCAGAGGACACCAAGATCTTCTAGGAGGGCCTTTCACTAGCAAGTAGCTGGTGTCAAAATCATGGACTAAAACTAAATTTCAGGAAATGTATACTTGTATTATTTGGCAAGCCTGGCATCCCTTGTGGCTATCACATTGGCAACACAACCCTGGAAGTTGATCCCATAGTCAGGATCTGGGAAGCTGTGCTGACTATTAACTGTCCTTTAATTATTATGTATCCACTACTGTAAGAAAGTTATTTTTCATCACACAGTTTATATTTAAAGGAATGGCATGCAGATCCCAAAGGTAATCCACTGTACTCATCTCTTTTTAAGACGATCATTGAATATAAAGCCCCTTTCAGTATGTACCTGTCCAAACACTTATCACAACTGAAATTACCATAATGCTTTCTCACAAAAAAAATCAAAAGCCTAAAAACTATGCGGACTATCTCAAAGCCTTATCCCCTTCCTCAATATCATACAGGCTACTAAAAGTTGTCCTCTGCCTCATGTATAGAGCCTCATAATGCCCATTCTGTCAGAACTATTACAAATTTGCACCTGCTCAAGGGATCTCAATTTCTTTTCCAACAGAAATAGGACATGATGGAGAGGTAGGTATGCATCCCTGACGACGGCACTTCTGTTGAACTCCTTTGCACACCACACAAAGCAAAGTTATTTTCTTACTCTATTCAAATGCATTTGGGATGGCTAGATGGAAAATTGAAAAGTCACCCCTGGTTTAGCAACCATGTCCCTCGTGGATGGGGGAATAAATAAATGTCCCAAAACATTCTTGTTCTGCGTGCCTCTGGATTATTCATCTACTAAATATAAAGGCTAAAATAAACTCCCAGGGGAATGCTAGGCTAGGCTTCTTAAGATCCTTCCAGATCAATAGCCTAGTAAGTACTAATAAGCCTATGATGTACCCCCCTCCAAGTCACTGTTTTCAGATTAGCAGGACTATCAGAATGCATCACACATGCATTGATGCAGAAATTGATTTTGAAGCCTAAATGTTCCTTGAAGACATGTGGTGTTTATGTTTTTAGTATGTGTATGCATACTGTGAAAGCCTGTCATGCCAGATAATAAACACAGCATCAAGAATCTCATGCTTGGGTCAGCTTCTGTATGTGTGTCATCGGTCTGTAAAATCTTGATAATCACTTGCTCATTCATGTTAGAGTAAAACAAGTGATTGACCAAGACTATCCTGCACTTTGGGACTTTCTCCCCTCCCCAAGATTAAGAAATGACAGCAGTGGCATATATAAGTATGAGGGTCTTGTCCTCGTGGGGACTTATGGAAGTTTGTCCACCTACAAAACACTTGTTTCAAGCTGTGGTGTTACTTTATATATAACAGGCAGCTTTCAAGATTTTAGGAACAAGCACTTGCAATCTGAAAAATTATGTTGCAGTCTGTCACCCTGTGGCATTTCTAAAAATATTAAAAACAGTTAGAAGGAACAGATTAAATGAACTTAATAAGACACATAAGCTACATTGCTTTTTCAGTTAAATCATGACTATCAACATGCACAGCTTTTCCAATGACAATTGTATTTGCAGAGGAATAAATTGCTCTTGCCTTTCTTTCACTCTATCAATAGAAAATGTTAAAATGAATTAGAATTGAAGGCAATAGTAATAATAAGAAATGTTCTCTGAATGAACTTCATGACCTAGCAAACAGGAAAAAGCACCACCTTAATATGAAAAATGTGTGTAAAGTGACTAACTTCAAGTTAGTTCTGTGGGTACAGTAGGTTAAAATGAAATGCATTTCCAGTACAAAGTGAATAGTTTGATTATGCGATGTGGGGGAATCAGAACAATGTTTGAGTAATCTTAATTAGCCTTTTCAACCCACTTCAGTGACTTCTTTAGATGTAACTTGTATATCTCTGCATACTTTGAACATTAAACAACCACACTTTTAGGTTAGATCAGTAGTTTGTTCTAAATAGCTTTGCATATGTCATTGTTAAGACTCATTTATTTAAATAACTCATTCAGAAAAGATGAAATTTAGAAACGGTGCATAAATGTCCTGAATGCAGAGAAGATATAAGAAGATCGCTGGTATTAAGCAGTTCGTATCACCCATTAAAAAGCAGCACCGATCACTCCTGATTAAATTAATAATGCATACGCTCTTGATTAGAGATGCACACTCCCACTGCATTTGAATTAATAACACATTGAATTTATTACTTCTATAATCTAGCACTGAAATGAAGCTGGAGCAGTTCATTTTTTTTCTTTACAATAAATTGGTTTGTTATGAGAGAGCAGATCAATTCAGTTTTGCTGAGGCGGTAGTTAATGCACTGAATTTATCACTTATATAATTTTGCCCTTTAAAGAAGTTCAGTCATTCTTTTTTTGCATTAGAATAAAATATGTCTGATTAATTTTGGTGCTCAAGTCTGCTGAGTGGTTAATAATGTCCACTTCAGCAATACTGCCAAAGATGAGGTTTGAACCATTACACCGGTCATCAGCTAAGTTTATGTTGGGAACAATGAAGCAATTAGGATTGCTGCAGTGGAAGTTCAGTCTTACTAAACAAATTTGGTCAAATGGAGGAACTGAAATTTCAGGGACTTAATTCAATGTGCAGTTGCAGTTCTAAGTTCACAAATGGCGTAGCAAGTAAACAAATTGAATACTACACAACAAGTAAACAAAGTGAATACTACACAACAAGTAAACAAAGTGAATACTACACAACAAGCAAACAAAGTGAATACTACACAACAAGCAAACAAACGGAATACTACACAAACCTGTGCTGCTCTTTGGCAAACAGATATGAATGATTCCATTAAATATGCAACATGTTGGACTTGTACGGTCTTAGTTACCAAATGAGAAGCCTGACTCTTAGAACAGGTAAAGCAGAACATGAATGGAATCAAAGTTCACCTTATTCTCTTACTTCCTCCTTTTACAACACCAGCATTTTTGTCATATGTGTGCAGGAACGGGTAACCCCCAGATTTTGCACATTCTCTGTGGTGCACATCATGATGGATTTTATGGCTGGCAAGGTGGTGGTCTGGAAGAAGCAGACCACTAGTTTCTAGAAAAATTTCATTTGTCAAGTCACCTTAGATTTCTACAAAACTGCAGATACAATCTGCTTTCCCTTCTGAAAAGGAAATCTTCAGGTATTGGAGAATACAGTAAATAATTAAAGAAATGGGTAAACTGATAAACCCTGCAATAAAAACCCTGCTATTTAAAAGAGAGAGATTAAATAAATCAATCAGGAAGCTGGTTAGCTGGCAGTGAAGATTGCTGTTGAAAAAGAATAAAAAAGAAATCAACTGGTATGCTGAAAAACTTAATGTGGGTCTGTATTGATGTCTTGAATTCAAAGAAATTAGGCTGTGGGAATTTTGTGCTTTAGAGACAGAAGAACTTGTCAGTCAATCTGGGCAAATGCATGTCAGAACAGACTCTGGACAACTGCAGTGTGAAGTCATTTACCTGTCAGTCATTTAAAAGGAAGTTTGTTTTTCTGAGTTTCCTACAGTCTTCTGGAAAAACTGTAAATGAATAATATGTCAAATGAATTAAAACTCAGTATTTCTACATCTGATACCTGGTGGCTGGACTGCAGATACAGTGATAAAATGCATGAAGAAATGTGTCTGAAAGTGAGTTTTATGATAATTCATGAAATAACAAGACCTGCTATAAAACTAATCACTAGTGTCTGCAGTAGCTTCTAGACAGAGATCAGAAGGGTAGAAAATTGATAAAAAGAGCATGTAGATTTCTCAGGGTTTTCTTTGAATCCTTATTTATGGGGCCACACATATCAACTGGCAGTAACAGCAAGTACATCTGTTCTTACTGTTATTTCTGCAGAAAAATCATTTGGTGTGTGAGTGGTCTGTTATTTTCACATGCATTTAAAGGGAATGGATGTTCAGAAGTAGAGAGCTATGTTGTTTGTTGACTTTTTTTGGATGAGTAATTAAAATTCAGTTGTACCATTTTGTATAGCACACTGTTGCACACAGGTAGAGGAACCTGTTGCTGTTCTGGTGTTTTTCCTTTATTCGGAGTCATATGACCTTGGAGTTAATATAATTTGCCCCTAGTACGGAAGGTGTACAGGTGGACCTGCTCACTGCGATTTTCTTCATGAGTGGTACTAGACTGATCAATCCTGCATAAACCTAAAGTGGTTTCCCATAATGCATCAGGGAAGTGCTGAGCTGACTGTGATTTTGATAAAGTACTTTTGTTTCTGTGTTACACTTGCTCTTGTAAATTGCATGGAAAGTAACTGCTATGAGTTAATATGCACTAATTCTGATCTCCTAAGTGACATTTGTCTTAAAGATAGCACAGCTCATGACATAGTATCAGAATACAATCCTTTTAATGCCAAAATAATACAGAGTGCCACCACTACAGCTAGAAAACTAGCAAACATTTAGTCTGGTGAGAAGCTGCAAAACAATGCCAAGAAAGACCCACCAATGATTTTAGTAACACTTTGGAATGGTATTGACTAAGGCAAGTAGGTATCTGGCAAGAGAAAAGGTAAAGTACAAAGAGAAGTCATGCAGAATCATTTAACTTCAAACAGCTGTCAATGTGGCTGATGAGGAAGCCAAACTTTGCAAGCTGCAGAACTGCAGCAAAAGTTGGAGAGAGAGAACCATAATATTCAGGGGAACTCCATTTTATATGCTATGACCATAGATGTTGAGCATATCTTTGGTGCAGTCAGTTTGCTAAGGGTCAATCATTGATGCTTGAAGTAATGATGGTGAAAGTAGCTTAAATTTTAGCGTCAAAAAGAAATGTAATGCATAGAGGAGCATAATATACATCTGTAAATATATTCAGAAAGTAGGCAGATCTGTTGAAACATTTTTGAGGCACTTCTATTAACTGGCAGAATATTGAGAGTTTTGTGGTACTATACATGAGCAAATATGAGGCAGGATTGCCATAGAATCTGCAGATCCTGAAGTTTCACAAAAGTTGAAGTTGCAGCCAATTTTAGCATTATAGAAAGATATACAAATTGCTAATCAGTCTGAAGAAATTTCAAATCAAAGTACAGATATGTGAGCACTGAGAGATGTGACTGAAAATAGGAAAACATATGTAATACGAGTTCATGGGTAAATACTAGGCAATTATTCTGCAGACTATTACACGTCTAGCCAGTAACCAGACAATGACCAAAGGTGAGAATCAAACTCTGTACCTTGTGACTGTTGTGTAAATAGTTTAATCATTATGCCAACCCTCAAGTAAGAGTAAGAAGCATGGGGAAGGCTGACATAATGTACAAGTGATAAAAACAATAAAGGAAACAAAAGATTTATACTTGATATAAATGTCCACAAAAGGAGAAAAAACATAAGACAGACTCTGGGGCAGACAATGCATTAATGTCACAGAGACAAAATATTACTGTCACATGTTCACATAATTACTTATTTTTACTTGCAGTTTGTTTGCCAGGATAGTCCATTGGGCCACAAGGAGCCCATTTTCAATGGAGTCCTTGGGAGAAAAGCTCCAGAAAAATACAAATACATAGTACACATTGCACATATACATTACAGATTATCTCATAGGAATACAAAGTAAATATGTTACGAAAAGGTTAACAATGATAGAATACATCAGTATAGTTCATTAAACAGCAATAAAAAACACTTTTTCTTTTACAAAAGTAGCAGCATAGGGTAACTGTTAAGTAGTTGGTCAAATAGTTCAATAGAGCTGTGGAACTATAGGAGGCAGTGATAGTGTATTTAGTTCTAGGACAGTAGGAAGTGGTATTAGAAGGATTAGGTAGGATGGGAACATAAAAGTATCTTCAAACATTTGCAGCTGATCAAAACATAAACAAAAGTATACATCCCAGTTCGAAAGCTCATATGCCTAGGAAAATTGCTAGCTTTGACTAAGTGGAAAGGGCACAAATATGAGTTTTGAATTTATGTGCTGTTGGGTGCTTATATGAAGAATCTGTTAAATATATTCATTATATGGAACTTGGGTTTAATTTCCAGAACTGAAGAAATAGATGCTCATGTGTTTAGTGATGGTGGACTCCTTAAATATGAGCCAATAACAATTCACCTGAATCCAGGTGCAGTTTCTTATACCCTCACTGCACCATGAAGGGTAACAATCACCATCCTGGCTAAGGTAGAATGAAGGGGGATGGGTTGGCATAATGGTTAAGGTCTTTACCTCATGCATACAAGGTACAGGGCTTGATTCTGACCTCTGAATATAAGCTAAGCTTGTAATAGTCTGCAGATTGATAGCCTAGTATTTACCTATGAATGCAGTCTATAGGGATAATCCAAAGAATTAGTGAACCTACAGACTGGTGTGGTCTGGCAATAAATAAATAAAAAGCAAACTGATATGTTCTGCTTACCAGAAACATTAAAATGATGCAGTCAAAAAGGAGAGCTTTAACCTGCCTACTTTGGAAGATGTTGCTTCCAAGTTAATTGGGGCAAGGATCTTCTCTATATTAGATGCATCCAGTGACATTTGACAAATACCTCTTGACACAAACAGCAGAACGGTGACACTTTCATTTCTCCATTTGGAAAATTCTGTAACCCTTTGGAATGACCACTGGACCTGACATTTTCAGTGTGAAATGCGTACATTCCTCAAAATCCATCAGGCACAGTAGTCATGATGGGTGACATTTTAGTATATGGGACTATGAAATGCTGTATTTCAGACTATGGATAGTTCAGGACCTAAGCTCAGTAAAGCAAAGTATTATTTTAACAAGGCTGAAATTCAGTATTTTTGGATATTGCATTATCGAAGATGGCATGAGATCAGACTGAACCAACCTTAAATATGTGCTTGATTTACCAAGTCCATGTAATGTTGTAAAACTCTGCTTGCCATGGTAAATCATATGGATAAGTTTGTTCCAGGACTGTCAGTTGAGCTTCATCCCCTAGCAGAAATACTAAAATAGAATGCAGCATGGAGATGGGAAACACCCATGGCTTTGCAAAGTTTTAAGCCCATGTCCATAGCAGTACTTGCTTATTATGGTGCTTGTCAGCAACCACAATTCGTACAGATGCTAGTAGTTATGATATTGGGGCAGACATAGTACAACAAGTTAATGTCAAAATAAAACCATGTTCTTTTCTGATTGGGAATGCAAACAGAGTTTGTCAAAAGATATTCTCAAATGGAAAAGGAATGCCTAGCAGGTGTATGGGCAACAGAAGGAACATAAACCAGTAGTACCACTGATAAACTCATATGGCTTGAATAAAATTCCTCCAAGATGCCAACATCTACTGATGTGGCTCAGAAGATTTAATCAAGAGAGTGGCAAATATTCTGTCCCAAAATCCGTGGACTGTGACAGTCCAATCAGAAACAGAAGAATATGTAAGTGCATACATACTGACCATAATGCCTAGCAGACAAGTGACATCCCACAGGATGGACATCCATAGAGAATCAACTAAGTGATATACAAATGTACAGAGTATAATTGGCTGTGTTTGTAATTGGTGGTAAAGTAAATGGACAAGAACAATTCAGAGCTGAAATGTCAGGGCATGAGAATCTGTTGCACCAGGATCAAAAAGTGGGGTCAAATTTGCAAAGAACACAAGTCCTGAAACAAATTCATGAAGAGCTTCAAATGTTATAAAGTACAGAAAGAAAAAGCAAAATTGTCTATATGGTGGCTAGATATCAATGCTGATATGACCAAAAGTGCATATATGCATCAATTCTGTGTTGAAAAAGGCAACAGAAAGGGGAAAATCTCTTTTTGCAATTCCATTTCAAAAGGATCTATGGCAAAGAATTGCAGCAGACTTGAATGAACTTATTGGGAAAAATTATTTGGCAGTAATAGACTATTATTCAAAAGACACACACAAATAATCAATTTACCTATAATAAGCAATCACCAAGCCATATCACAATTTAAAACGATGTTCTCCAGCTGATGAATTCCTATCAAACTTGTTGCTGACAATGGGTCTCAATTTGTGTATGTAAAGTTTCAAAAATTGCTTAAATGAGTATTTGTTTGATCATACAGTGTCATCTCTCCATCATCTGCAAGCAAATGGTGCTACTGAGAAAGAGAGAGAGAGAGAGAGCAGTGCAAATGGCTATGAAACTTCTTAATCAGACAGATTCTGCATAGAGCTCTAATGTCTTACAGAGCACAACATATAGTGCAATTAGACTGAATCTCATACAACTAATATTAAGCCATCAGATTTCTACTACTGTTTCAGTGCCTGAGGCAAAGTTATTTGTAAAGACTGTATTGTATGAGACTGTTGAACAAAATGACCAAAGAGCAAAATATACATACACAAAACTTTTTATGAAAAAAAAAATTCAGTCTATTCTTGCCTGATCTGAATCCAATTCAGACTATTCACCTCAAATAAGATGAGGAAAAGGGAAGAGATATGACAGGTGTAACTATTGCCAAATCAGCAGAACTGAGACTACATGTGATGGAAACTAGTGATGGAGCTACTGCAAGCAGATATCAGAAATGCATCCAGGCCATTCCCAAGATATCCAAGCCAAGCTGAGAATCACAGCAATTACAGGAGCAATTGCCATGACCAGGTGAATCTGAATCAGAAAGAGAACTGCATTTTAGAGTCAAATAAGTGGACTAGTCACAAAGTACCTGTAAGACAGACATTGCCTGGAAGAGACACATTAACCACTGTTGACTAGTTATGAAAAACAAGTACCTCATGTCCACAGCCTGAGTTATTTCACAAGGGCACATAGTTCTCAATTTTTTACCTTAAGAATTAGGGAAAAAGCAAAAAATAATTAGGAAAAAAGGCCCCAACTTGGAGACACTTTTTAAATGGTGGTATTATTAATTTAGAACTTCTCAAAAATTTGCAGTTTTAGGAAAGACAGAGCAAAATTCTGGTACAAAATTAGGGATGTCCCTAAAAAGTTATGGGTTTATGAGTTTAGCAAAGGCATGAGATAAGGCATTCCTTGATGTACTGAGAACTGTAATGGTTCCATAAACTGATAGGAAACAAAATGACTGCTAACAGGTATGTATAATTAAAGACTGTAAATGCCTAAATAGTTCCTGGGTTAGTGACAAATTTAAATCATTGTAAAGTAATGGCAAATGATTTTGATACTGCTGACTCCATGTTTTAAAAAAAATATGTGCATGCAAATGTTATAATGTGTGTGTGTGTGTGTGTGTGTGTGTGTGTGTGTGTGTGTGTGTGTGTGTGTGTGTGTGTATGTGTGTGTGTGTGTCCGCGCAAGCTCGTATGTTTGCATGTCCCTAAGATCATTCATGCCTATATGACGCCACCACTAAGTCATAATCATATATGTCAGGTTTAAGAGCCCTCAGGCCTTTGTGACATCTTGGTTTCTGATCCTGGACAGGCAACTCACAATCACTCTGTTCTCATCTATGTGTTATAGAAGGTTTACAATCAATATGTTGAATGTGGCTTGTGTGCAATTTAGTTGTGCGGGAGTCAGAATGCAGAAAACCATTTGGGAGATGGTTACAATGTCGACTCCTGAAGACTGAAGACCAAGACAGTGGGGATCGGGAGAATTACTCTTTTCCACATTTTAGTGCGATCTCAGAGTTGGAATATATAAGTGGCAGGGGGTGTGGGGGCACAGCCCCCCACAAGGGAGGTGCATGGGGGGCTTGCCCCCCCCTGCAAAAAAAGGCTGTCAGTGCATTGTAGTTCGGACACCAGAGTGCAGGAGTCGAATTTGACTTTGAATGCTTTGGTGTTCGATCTTTAGTGCTGTTTACTATTGTGAACATTGAACATGAAAACTGCATTTTTGATAGGTTTACGCTGTGATGTTCGATGTTTCAGTAGTAAACCACTATATAATACAGTTACCTATGACTAAGATATTTCTCTGAGTGGACTTTGATAGCCATATGGGTTTCTGCCTGGCTCCCTGTTGAGCAGTTTGAGAGCTATGTGAAGATGTAATATTGGTGGGTATAGCCATAAGTGTTACATCATGTGCTTGAGTCTGTAATTTTCTTGTGCAGCCTCTAGGAGGCTTCAATAGGTTATTTTTGTGGACATTTGGATGCTTATGTAGTTTTTTTCTAACACCTGTAGCATAGAATAAAGGCCTGGTGGTGGTAGTGACTAGTGCAGTTTTGTAGAAGTGAAGTGTTTACCAACAGTACCCTGGTACAACAGTTTAGCCTCCAGTTTAGGTATGTATTTACATGTTTCTCAGGCCATGATCATGTTAAGAAATAACAATGGCCATTGGTATGCATGAAGAAGTTACTACACTGTATCAAGACACCTAATGCACATAGTCACAGAGGAGGTGGGAGCAGATTGTTGTGTCATAAAGCCAGAGGTGAGGGACAAGGGTTAAAGTTGTTTGACCTTGCAGGGTTCCAGCTCACTCTGTTTTTATTGCCAGTCCAGTTCAGAGCACAATCACTACAAGATGTTGATTTTGGTTCCTTTGATAGGTCAAAAGTCAGATTCAAATTCCACATTCAAATTTAAGTTTATTAAGGTGCTTGAGGCAAAGCACCACTGTAATAAAACAAAACAAATTCAAAATACACAGATATTTAAGTTACACAGCATACAAATAATTAAAAGTAAAAAATACAAATAATAATAATAATAATAAAAATAATAATAATAAAGAATTGTAAACCAATGGTCAATGGGCTTTCAGGGATGTCTTAAAACTGGACAGTGTGGGGTTCCCATCATCCCCTTGGGGAGGAGGTTTAGAGGTACTGTACCTGATATCAGAAAGAACAAGCACTGGCTGCATCCAAACATACTCTGGGAACTGCCAAGTTTCCCAGCAAGGAAGAACAGAAAGACTTAATAGGTTTGTTAGGGGGCAAGTGTTCCTTCAAGTAATGAAGTACCAAACTGTGTAGGACTAAACAACTATTGTGATTTTAAAGACAATACAAGAATGAAGTGGCAGCCAGTACAGACCTAGCAAAACTAAATTTACATGAAGGTCATAGGCAGAGGAATTCTGTAATAACCACACTTAGCCAAATTAAGTGGTCAGACATTTTAGGTACGGAGAAGTGCAGTAGTCCCTTCGTGAAGAGATCATGGCATGTACAACCATAGAAACGTACTGGGAAATGGCCGAAAGTACTTGATGAGCATTCTGTTCCTTAAATGAAAATAAGTTTACTTCAGACAACATCTAAAAGGCTGCCAGAACTTTTATTTTCTCCCTCTTTCTTTGTCCATTTATATCAGTCTGTCCTTGGTTAGTGTGATATATCTAATAGCGGCTACATTAGCTGCCAGGCAGACCAACTGAAGAGGCAGGCATTAGTCTCTACCACCACACTCAAACTTTACTAGAGAGTAACTGTCTAAAGTAAAGTACATGGCATGAAAGACACATACCCATTTACAACTAAGACCATTCTTAAACAGGTAGTGATCTACATTCTTGACTTCCCCTTAATTTATAAAAGTAAATTATAATATATTTACTCAGGTAAGATAAGCTACTATTATTATGCATATAATTAGTGTGCCATTTGAGCTTACATGAATTTCAGAACTGAAAAATCAATACGCTTAATTGTCAATTCTGCGGTCTTTTACAATCAACTGGCTTACAAGACACAGTCTTAATAATGAGTCAGTTATGTCTAGTCACCTAGTTTGTTATAGTAACAAGTTTAAAAAGCCTGTCTTAGAATCTGGATGAGCTGATTAGAAGAATACAGTGTTGATAGTAGTTTGGGAGTCATCTGGATAAAAAATGAACATTTGCAAATGGAGAATGTACAGTATAAATAAAACAAAAACAAACACTCATAATGAATTAATTTAAAGAATTTTTATCGATTGAATAATATAAAAACTAAAACAATATCAGAATATGAATAAATATAACCACAGAAATAGTGACTTGCTTCGTGCAAAAAGTTTTAAGGAAAAGAATGATTTTCAAGATTTGCTCCTCTCCATGTTTTTGGTCACGATATCAATAAGACTTGCAAATATCACCCTTTGATTTTCTTTGTAAAACTCATCTGCTAAAAGTAATAATTTATTATAACTCTGTATTATTCATCCAAATGTCCATATTTGACCATTAAGTTCCTCAAAGTGTCATCTCTTGGATGTCAAGAACTCTTACAAAAACAACAGGAATTTTTTACTACAAGTATGTAGAGGAAATATTAGAAACTGTCTTCCACCTATAATCTATGCTCTGTTCAAGTATCCTCAAAAAACCCTTATATTGGAATGAGTTTGTGAGGTGACTTGATGCCAATTTATACCTGCTACTCTCCAAGAAAAGAGTTAAGTGCCATTTCATTTAAACTATTGCAATAAGTGCCATTTCGTTTAAACTATTGCAATCCTGATACTTATTTTCCATTTAATGACCCCATTGTTAAGCAACCCCTTTTATATGCACACCCTCAAATCAATCTATATCTCCCTTGCTCCTACTGTGGATGAACAAGGCAATACTCCTTCCATATTGTTCTACTTTATAATTTTCAGACACTGTAACATCCTTCTCCTGCCATTTACTATGACTTTTCTCTTAGAACTTACTTTACACTCAGTCATATTGCTTTTATTCATGCTAGTGACCTTCAACATGCTGGTGACCTTTAACTCTATCACCTCTGTTAAGTTACACATTACCTTGAGAATGAAGACAAATACAGTTCTTTTTCTCTTTCAGTGGTATTTATTAGCTACAGTACACACATGTGGGAGCCTCATGGAAAGCACCAGGGAGACTCCCAGAACAAAGGAATACACAAGCTTATATACTGTTAATACTGCTGACAGAACAAAAATATAAAATGAACCAATTAGATCATTATACAAGGCAATTAACCAATTAAAGGTTTATCCGTAGGCATAAGGCAGCTTACATCAGTATATCTCTAGGTAGAGAAAGAAAATCGGATAGACTTCCATAAAAGGTACATTTCCTGCTTTCAAGCAAACTTTTGTTTTTCAGTAATTTTCCACTACTCACAGTTCATTTAAAGTTCACAGTACACAGTACATCTTAGTACATGCAGACTGTCACGTACTCAATTCCCTCAAACACATGCTTTGGCTGTTTATATTCTACAATCCCCCATTTGCTGTGTAAGCATCACCATTCAACCTATCATACATTTGCCCCAAATCTAGCATTACCATGTTACTGGTCTTTTCATCATTGGTAAACATTGTCATATCATCGTCTACATTCATAGTTGCAGGCATATAAAACTTAGGCACCTTTTTCACAGTTTTTGAAGACATCAATTACAAGATCAGTGCTTTGATTAAAAATATGACAAGAAAAGCAACAATTGCTAATACTGCAATTAATAAAATCAACTTCAACAGTCCACCTCCCCAGCCTGAGAACAGGTTGGTTAACCATGCCCATGTTGAACTATCGGCCTCTTTTACCTCAGAGAGTTCGGAAACTCCTTGAATCAGTTCAAGATGGCTTTCAATTTTGTGCTGATTGTCGAGAATAAATGTACAGCACTCCTCCTGGATTAAAGTGCAAGTTCACCCTTTCACCGCTCCTCCTGGATTAAAGCGCAAGTTCACCCTTTCACCGCTAGGGTGAAGTCAAGAGCCATGTGATTTTGGAGGACTACAGCTCTCATAGCAGTCAGTTCATCAGTCACTAGTTCTAAGGCAGAAAATGTAGCATTGCTTAATACTTCAAGGAATTTGGATAACTTTCTCAATTCCCAGATTGATTTTACTGCTCCGTATGCTGGAATTATACCAGCCCATGATATGATGTCATCACCCAAGTCCATATGGGATAGTCCTTAAGTACTAGCATGAGCTAAATCATGGTGATAGATCCATGAAGCATCAACTTGACCTACCGGATTGGCAGGCTTCTTGACCTCTCGAACGTTCCGAATTTTTCCTTGAGGTAAAACAGAAGTATGTCGGATGGCTGGGGTTAAATAGCCTAAAAAACAGCTACCAGACCAGTCTAATGGTAGCCACTTGTAGGCCCTTTTACCACAGATGAAATAGCAGTCTTGGACTAGGATAGTGATATTTGATAGAGTTGGGTTTCCAGGAATAAAACCATGGAAGACAGTCCAAAACACTCGTCTAACAGTGTCATTCAAGAGGGTAGTGTTTCTGAGGATTTGATAGATAGGATAAAATGACATTAGACAGCTGTTATTTATACATTGGTACCCTTGAATTGAAAGATTACACTTACTCCAGTCCATCTTACGAGTCCAGTGAAGTTCTCTCGAATAGTTTCGTTGAAAACACAAAATACCATTATGACGAAGGGAAAGTTGTAATGCGATAGATTTGCTGGATGTTATATTAGCAGTATTGTTGAGTAAGCTAGTCCATGTATCAGTGATACTTAATGGAGTCGCAGCCAATGACAATCCCCCATGGACATAGGGAATGGCAGTGCAGATCCAGCAGTTCGAAGCATTGAAAGTAGAAGCATAAATATATTTGATGGCCTGGTAGGTGTTAAAAGGTGGGTGCCATGTAGCTCGTTTGGCATGATGTGTCATTGGAGCGGGAAATAAAAAATGGCCACATTAAAAATAACAGGACAACTAGAATAACCACCAAAATAGCTGTCCAGTACTTTTGTGGAAATGGTGGTTGCGCTTGTGCTGTCTCAGGAGGGTGAGGTTTTCCAAATGGATAGATGTTAGGCATCGTCAGGTGCTGGTACAATATGGCTTTGAGTATGAATAGCAATAGGTGGAGAGTCTGGAGTGGAAAAAGGTAATGGCTGTTGATCTTCAGATGGTACAACCTTTTTGATGTGCGATATGTGGATCCAGGTGGGTGAGCCTTGTAGTCGCACCACTGATGATCTCGTCAGTAGAACCAGGAAGCGCCCCTTTCAATGTGGTTGAAGTGCTGTTTTTCAAGAGAAAGACTTGATGTACACCCAATCTCCTGGTTGTAGTGTGGAAGACAAGAAAGGATCAGGGATATGTTGAGCCGCTGCTACCTGACGGTGGTGAAACTGTAAAAAAGAGACAAGAGAAGTGCAATATACAAGAATATCATTATCAAATGCATCGTACTCAGAGAAAGGCGGTGGTGGTGTCATGGGCATGCACATAGGGTGGTCCACGAGGATTTCATGAGGAGAATGTCCTTTAGTAGGATGCACTTGCGGTCTCATAGAGAGTAGGGCTAGAGGTAAGGCCTGTACCCAAGTGAGGCCAGTTTCAGTAGTAATTTTAGCCAATCTAGTTTTTAGTGTCTGATTCATGCGTTCAGTAATACCTGATGCCTGTGGTTTATATGGGCAATGAAATTTTAAAGTGATGCCTAACATTTTACACAATTAATCAATCAACTGAGCAGTAAAATGTGTTCCACGGTCCGAATATATTTGACAGGGAACACCAAAACGAGGTATCAATTTATAACAAAGTTTCTTAGCAACTGAAATAGCATTATTCTTAACACATGGGTAGGCTTCTAACCACCGAGAGAAAACATCAACAACAGTTAAAACATATTTGAAACGAAAGGTGGGAGTTCAATAAAATCCCTTTGCAAAGCACAGAATGGTCCCAATGGTTTTGGCAATGGTTGTGCGGGAGCCATAGTGCCTTTTGAAATGTTATACTGTAAACAGATGGAGCACGTGCTCAAAAAATGCTGTACAGAAGCAGAAAGTCCTGGGGCAAACCAATACTTTTGGATTTGTTTTATTAATGCTTGTACCCCTACATGAGCTGGCAAATGATACGCTTTAATAAGAGAATTTAACATGGACATTGGACAGACCAATTTGTCATTGGGATGTTGCCAAATGAGATCAGAGCATTTAAAACAACCTTGAGCCAGCCATGTTTTTCTTTTTGATTTTGGTACTTTATCCTGTAAAGCTTTTAACACTGTGGTATCAAAAGTAAACATTTGTTGCAGAGGTTGCAGAAAGTGTCCCTGAACAGTTTGTGAGAGAGCAGCCTGCTTAGCAGCCCAGTCAGCTAAATTATTGCCCTTAGTTTTAATGGAGTCATTGGATTGATGGGCTGCACATTTAACAACAGCAAGTTTAGAAGGTAACAATAAGTCTTGTAGCAAGTTATTGCTACAGAGATGGTTTTTAACAGGTGCCCCGGAAGATGTTAAAAACCCTCTTTCCTTCCACAATATACGAAAATTATGAACAACACCATGGGCATAACGGGAGTCAGTATATATAGTAACAGACTTGTCCTTAGCTATTTTGCATGCATTCGATAATGCCACTAGTTCTGCAGCCTGCGCAGACGTGCCTGGAGGTAATCGTGCTGATCTTAAAACTTCAGTCGGAGTACAAACTGACCAAGCAGCTTGGAATTCACCAGAGTTTGTTCATAAGCAGGATCCATCAACAAAAAGAACTAAATCAGGGTTTTGCAAAGGAGTGTTATATAAATGTAACCTAGGAGAAAGAACAGAGTTAACTAAAAGCTCACAATCATGTGGTTCGCCCTCATCCGAAGTTGGTATTAAAGAAGCAGGGTTCAGTGGTGGGCAGCGTATGACTTGCGGGGCAGCATTATTTATTAAACTCAGTTTATACTTAGTAAGGCATGCATTTGAAAGATACTGTGTTTTTGTTTTTAAAAGTAGCGCTTGAACTGCATGTGGGACTGCTAGTATAGTATCATGTCCCAGGGTTAGTGGAGCTGCCATATCAACCAAGACAGTGGTAGCTGCCACAGCCCGTAAACAGGCTGGGTAACCAGAGGCAACCGGATCTAGCTGAGTGCTGTAGTAAGCAATAGGCCGGTAGCCTCCAGTGCGTTGCTGGGCTAAGAGACCCAAGGCAGTCTTGTTTCGCTCACAGCAAAAGAAAACAAAGGGTTTGGAATAATCTGGCAACCCTAAGGCAGGAGAATTTACCAAGGCTGTTTTGATAGCCTGAAAGGCCTCTTCATGCTTTGATGTCCAGGGTAAAGGTTCCGTAACATCCTTTTTGAGGAGTTGTAACACGGGGGCCGAAATCTCCAAAAAATTAGTCACCCACTGTCTACAGTATCCTGCTAGGCCACGGAATCCTCAAAGCTGCCTCTGGGTTACAGGGCAAGGGGCACTTTGAATAGAAGTTATGCGATTTCGGAGTATTTGACGAGAACCTATTGCAATTATATGTCCCAAATACTGCACCTTTTCCTGACAGAATTGTAATTTTGATCTATTTACTTTAAACCCTCATGTAGTCAAAAAGTTTAACACTAAAAGGGAATCCTCCATACATGATGCACTGTCTGGTGAAGCTATAAGAATATCATCCACATATTGGACAAGTACTGAACATGATGGTAGTTGCAGATCCTGTAGCTGTCTATGCATCTCTCTAGAAAATAAAGTTGGGGACTCTATGTATCCCTGGGGCAATCGAGTCCAAGTATACTGCTGACCTTTGTAGATAAATGCAAACAAATACTGACTATCGGGATGTACTGGAATACAGAAAAAGGCTGATGAAATATCTATGACCATAAAACATTTGGCGGTAGGTGGGATACAGCTCATAATAGTAGCTGGGTTTGGTACAATTGGGAAAACAGGCAAAATAGATTTGTGCAGGACATCCAGTCATTGAAAGCTGCAAAACATAACCCTGGTATTCTTTTACCATTTTTTTTCAATTTCCCCTATAAATTTGTCAAGATATTTTTATTAAAACTACCATTTTCTGGGAAGGTGTGATCACCATCATTTTTAGTAAGGGCGATCCACTGATTTAAAAACATACAACTGTCCCGGGACACACGAAAAAACATATAACCAGCTGGTGTACCTCTTACTGGCTCTTTTAATTTTCCCACATTCACTCCCATTGTCATGCAGAAAGCTATAATGTACTTTACAGGTATAGCTAAGACGTCGTGTAAACATCGTTTTTCCCCACTCTCATATCTCCTTTCACACTTATGTCGCCAGCATTTCATTTTAACCCACACTCATACTGCACAATCAATAGCAGAAAAGAAATGCATGCCACTTACCTTAAAATGACTGAATGAGAGAAATCATGTCATTTCTGCATAGTTAAAAATGCCAAATCTTTAAGGCAGACAGATGCAGAAAAATGAAAGAAACATCACAGAAACAGAAAAAATCTGTTATGGGCCCTTTTATTAGCAGTATTTCGTTCAATTCCTGACTGCTGCAGCTTGTTCTCAATTCAGATCCGAATCACGGCACCAATTGTTAAGTTACACATTACCTTGAGAATGAAGACAAATACAGTTCTTTCTCTCTTTCAGTGGTATTTATTAACTACAGTACACACGTGTGGGAGCCTCATGGAAAGCACCAGGGAGACTCCCAGAACAAAGGAATACACAAGCTTATATACTGTTAATACTGCTGACAGAACAAAATATAAAATGAACCAATTAGATCATTATACAAGGCAATTAATCAATTAAAGGTTTACCCATAGGCATAAGGCAGCTTACATAAGTATATCTCTAGGTAGAGAAAGAAAATCGGGTACACTTCCATAAAAGGTACATTTCCTGCTTTCAAGCAGACTCTTGTTTTTCAGTAATTTTCCACTACTCACAGTTCATTTAAAGTTCACAGTACACAGTACATCTTAATACATGCAGACTGTCATGTACTCAATTCCCTCAAACACATGCTTTGGCTGTTTATATTCTACACCTCTGAACTGTGGTATGTTACACCTCTAGCAACCTTAACACATTGTGTCATTCCAGTTCATTTTCTAAAAAATTTACTTAAAAAACATAAGTCAAAAAGGTAAATATAATGTGAACAGTAAACGCTATTAAAAGGGTATACGCAACATATATAGTCTCATGGGTCTATATCATGTTGTTGAATTTTTAAAAGTTCGAACACCATATGGTCGACACAATATGTTTGAACTTTAAAAGTTCAAAACCGTAATAAAAAAAACACAAAAAACTTACCTGAAGGTTGTAAGCAGGGGGGCAAGCCCCCCGCACCCCCATACCCCTCGCTACTTAAATATACCAACTCCAAGATCGCACTACATTGCAGGAAAGGGAATGTTTCCCTTACAGAGATCTCCATTGAAATGTTCAAAGTTTTACAAGTTCGAACATATGGTTTCAACCATGTGACGTTTGAACGTGTAAAAGTTTGACAACATGAATGTGACCCTAGTCTCATAGTAGAATACTAGACTGTCAACTCAAGATGCCTTTTTAAGCCTAGCTGCACCTCCAAATAATTTTAGATAGATAACCAAATGCAAAACACCATCAACTTCTGGGGGAGACCAACATGTCTTGTTGATAAATCCATCGAGTATGAAAAAAACAAAATGAGCAGTGAAAGCCAGATGCTTTATTTAGGATTTCTTGCAAAATTAGATACGTATTGCTTCACAACAGTTTTCCTGGTAATGGAGATATATATATATATATATATATATATATATATATATATATATATATATATAGAGAGAGAGAGAGAGAGAGAGATGTATGTATGTATATACCTGGGCATGGGTGGCTGAGCACTTACAAGCTTCCTGTCTCTAATAGACATATAGGTACCAGACCAGGGGTATATTTACGTTGCCCTATCTACTGATCCAAGTTTCACTCAAATATGTGCAGTGATGAACTCTGCATCACATAGATGGGAAAACCTGTTCAGAGAAGGCGGAGTCTCTTGGATACATGCCTGTCCCTCCAGCAGGTCCAATTTATGTTACAGGCAAGGGTTACAATCCTGGACCATGTGTGCCTAATGCTATCTATTTTATGCATATGCAACAAGTCTATTAGGGCTTGATTGGAGGATGCTTTGTAGGCCAGGCAAAGGTTGCATCTCAGCAGCCTGTAGGAGACCGAATATAAGGATAAGACTTTCATGCAGTCTTCACTGGACATGTTTTCCACATCATGTATTCTTTTTGTGAAGAGTCTCTGTGGACACTCCATTTCTTGCATATGCCTGGCCTGGAACATTATGAAGGAAGCACTGTACTCAATGACTGGTCTTACAAAAGAGTACAATGGAATGATGACATGCTTGGCTCTAGATGCCATACCCCCACGTATAAGCTGTGCAACATAGAATGATTTGTTCACTCCAGTAAACAAATAATAGTCAAATGCTAAATCACTATCTACAGTCTTTCCCAAATCCCTGAGTACAGAGTCTACACTTAGGGGTGTATTGTCAATGTAGTAGTATGCTGGAGTGTCTGCCTTTCATAAAGAGACTATGATGCACTTTTTGGCATTAGGTTTTACACCATGACTTTATTAGTATATATCAGGCCTTCTTGGAGGTTATTTGTGTCATGGGGGGGGGGGGGTTCATAAGTGCACCTGATTTGAAATCATCTGCAAACTTGGTCAGGCAGAGGCCCTTGACATTAGCATTGACCTCATAGAAGGAGAAAACCATTGCACTCCTCCATTTGTTTGGCATGAAGCCTGTTTGGAGACTGTGGTTAAATAATGATTTTAGTGGGCCAAACACTTCAGAATTCATGCTATTAAGGAAGCATCCTAGGATATTATTGGGACTCAATGCAATGTTCTTGGCCTTGGAGAGCTCCTAGACTATAATGATAGTTGAGGGTGTTATAGATGTGGGCATTTTCTGGAGAGCATCTTCCAGGGAGACGGGGGAAATTGGAGCTAAATTTGTCAGCCAGGAAATTAATTCAGTACAATTAATTATAATATGAATTAATGAAGTATTGCCTTTGAGGTTATGGTCATATCTGAAGAAAGTTTTGTGATTGTTCTTGGCCTGGGAAGCTAATTTTACCACAAATTTGGGTTTGGTAGACTTGATTAGCCCCCTGTGTTCCTTTTTAGGGTCATGAGACATTTTTGTTTTACTTTGCTGGTCATTGCACCTCTAAACTTTTGCCATAAATTCCTTCCTTTTGTTGTACAACCTACTGATGTTGGCATTCCACCAGGGTGACTTGTTTACTTAATCTGAGTAGGTTTAGCTGTCTTTATGCAGATGTTAATCTGATTATACAGGGTTTCTGTGAATGATTCCACATAGCCTGTGATGATGTTCCCCGGATTTAAGGGGGTTGAAATTATATATTTCTTTAAAACGTGTTGCTTGTTGTGATAATAGTCAGTATACTCACAGTTTTACATTATTTTTATACATTATAATGCATTGGAACCTGGAATTATATTTTTTCTCTTATGTTTAACAGGCAACTATTCATATTTTGGAAACTACAACCAAGTCATGTATAATACTGTGACATTTTCATTCAACCCAAGTTGAGTTTTCACATGGCAATAAAAACTTCTTTCTGGGTGCTTCTTTATTGAGATGTTTACAGAAATAAGGAAAAAGAAAGTTTGGATAACTAACAATATAAGTAAAACTGAATATTTCTCAAGATGTGCAACTCTGTGCACTTATCAACAACAGTTTCCTTCAACTTCATCTAAGTTTCATATGTCGGTATAAATGAGCTTGTAATTCACCTGGTTTTAGAAATACTTACCAAGACATAGAAATATTGCATAATGTCATAATTACTGACAAATAACAATACCAAAAATAAATAAATAAATAACATAATAGTATACAGAGGCATAGCTAACTGTATCTTCTCCCAGAGTGTTGTTCCCGATCTGGTGCCCCTTCAAAGAAATAAAAGTTTTGCTACACTTGAAAAGCACTAAAAAAACTCAAAAGCTTTCTTGGTGATCAAGAAAAAGAAAAAAAAATATTTCTGTAATTACTTTAAAACATACCAGACTGCTACAAATTCTTTCATTACTTTAAACTGTAAAGATTTGTATCTGTTGATGATATTGTTTCCAGTTTAATAAAAATGTCATTTATATACTTTGCGTGTGGTATAAGCTGTAGAAAAATGTTGTTACAGTTTATACCACATATGGAATGCTCGAGTTCTTCAGTTTTACTGCAAAAAGAACAAATATGCACTAAAGATCAATTGGGGTCAGCTGATCACACCCCCAACACTTTAAACAGCTGGTGGCTACCCCCTTTGCCCCACCCTATCTACGCTACAGACAGTGTGCCATACATGAACAGATACAATCCTATGAGATTCGCTAATCTTCCATGCAGGAATAAGTTTTTCCTGCATGGAAACAACCTTTTAAGGGCAGCACAGCAGTGAGCCATGCATAGTAAACAGACACGGAGCATGGACAAGTGCAGGGGTTGTATCTGAAAGCAGAGCTCTCAAAATACACATGCCCCTGCACTCAGGAAGTGCCGTTCAGCAATTACAATAAGCGAGAATGCTCACAGGAGGTTGCATACCTCCCAACTGTACAAATCTTCAATGAATGTCCAGATTTGTCACCCATACAGTTAGCCTGTACCCCATTTGTCCTGGCAAATCACTGGGATGATCTCAGGATTGAAGTCGGTAAATAATGGCATACATGTCAGTTTCAGACTTCAAATCCATCAGAAAATGTATATTAAAACAAATCCTGTTACACTAGTAACTTTCCCAAGTTTATAAGAGCAATATTTAAAACATGTCCATAGTTGGACCTCATCTTGTCAAGCTTTGTCCAGATAATTTGCATGAAGAGGTTGAGAGGTATGGGGGGTTGCTAGGATGTCTGCCAAATGTGCAGATGCATGTAGGAGTCCACAGCAATAAGTGTAATCTGTCCCTTTCTAGAGAAAAATAACAGTAGAGCATTTTTTTTTATCAAACAGATTAAATTTAACCGTAGGTGCGAGGGTTTGCCCATTGCTTAGCTACGCATACTGTAGCTTAAATAGCACAAGAAGATAAATAGCAAGATACAATCAGTTGAAGCAGTACTGCAATAGTGTAGTTGTCAGAGTGTTCACTTTGCAAGCAGTCATTCCCCGTTCAATCCTCACTGTAGTAAATTCCATTTTCCATGTGAAAGCAATTTATGAACATTTTTTTCCTGTATAACCTACTAAATAACATATATTTGTGAACTAGAGTACTGCATTAAGTGCAGATGTGAGGTGTCATTGTAATAATGTGGTGAAATCCACAGATAAACACAAGTGCCCTATACAGTATACGTACACATGAATCAGGGATACTAAATAAAGTTATAATGTGTACTGAATGATAAATCCATGCCATACAGCAAATAGTGTAAAATGTATATAAAGTGTCCAAATCTACCACTTTCCCCAAGACCCATGTTTCATTTCTTTCTAAATTAGCGGGTTTAATCCTGTTTGCATGGGGGCAAGCAATGCACACACAAGTTAAGCAATTTTGAAGCTAAATCTCTGTAAGCATATTTAACCAGAAGTTAGCATTGCTTACTGTCACGTAAACCCGCTTAAACCTGCTTAAAAGTGCCTTAATCACTCTGTATCCAACAGCCCCTGTTCTGACCAGCAACAAAATAAACAGCCTTTGCAAGTCTTGAACCCAGGACCCTGCACAAATTAATTTACCACTAAGCCATGTCAGATATACATAACCCTGATGTTTTCACAAACATATCATCCAGCACAGCCATTCAACAGTACAGGAAATGTATTTATATATGTGTGTATGTATGTGTATATATATATATATATATATATATATATATATATATATATATATATATATATATATATATATATATATATATATATATATATATATATATATATCTAGGGGTTGGGAGGGTGGCCTAATGGTTAAGGTGTTTGCCTTGCAAACACAAGGTGCAGGGTTTGAGTCTCACAAGGGATAATTGGCTAGGCTTAAAATGGCTCGCAAGGGCAGTTAGCTTAGTACTAATCTATGAACCTATGAACCTATAGTTATATATGTCTACATATATATATATATATATATATATATATATATATATATATATATATATGTAAACAAATATATATATATATATATATATATGTAAATAAATATGTATATATATATATATATATTTATATATATATATATATATATATATATATATATATATATAAATATATAAGAGAACACAAAAAATACATATATGACAAAAGGCACCGTTAATGGGGGTGAGCGGGCCCAATCTAAGTACATCTTGTAATTATTTATATCATCCCCTCCCCCACAGTCAAACAGACCTGCTTTCCTACACAATACCAACACTTGCAAGTCCCAAACCCAGGACCCTACACAACATAGCCACAAGAGGTTAACAGTAATCCATCCCACCTGAATGATGTCAGGGTGGTATCAATAACATAGTTTGGCTACCATAGGGAATGTACAATGTGGAAGCAATAAACATTCCAATTATACGTATATACACATGGAACCACTACTATATACTGAATGCTCAAAATACCGACGCCAGATATCTCGAGACTACATAACCGAAAATACACAATACCGAGAACACAGAATACCGGACCACATAATATCGCCAGCCTACAATATCGAAAAATACTATTCTGATGAATGCGAAGATCACACAATTACCAGAAACACATCCCAATGTAAATGAAGTGTAAACACCCTGTGCACTTTCAGTACAACTAAAGTACTGCATACCATAGAACTAATTCACACAGAAATAGCACTCCAATATATAATTTCCTGACAGTCACTCAAACAATTATGCAAGCCACAGCAAATAACCCCAGACACATATGAAAATCACCCATTGTGTTGTGGTATGATGAGAGCAGCACTATCACATCTTCAATAACCGAGCAATAGCTCTCACCAACTCCAAACATGTATAATCACCTTGATGATCCAGAACGTGTTGAAATGGAGTATGTCTCTTAATGAGTTTCTTACACTTAAGTGATGGATGGCAGCCTGCAACTAATTTTTCTCTCAGTCCATCCACAAGATTCTGTTCTCTCACTAACGCACTTATAAGGGTGGAGAGATCAGTAGTTTTAGACCCAATCAAACACTTCAAACGGCAATTCCACACTTCTACTGAGTTCTGCGTCCGTGGCAGAAATAGGTGACTTAGCTCACTCACATTCCAAAACACAACTGGAAATAAAGGTAGAAACCTGGACACTGCAGTAGAATGTGCAGAACATTTCTTCAATCTGCCTAGCACGTACCAATCTGAAAAGTACCTTATAATCTCCCTACTCTCATCTGGAAAAGTCTCCTTTAAGATGTTAAATGTAGGCATGACATCCAATTCACACAAAAATGCTAGGGCAGCCAAAGATTTGACTGCCAATTGAAAGGCATGATTTGAATTGTACAGAGGACCTAAACCAGCCTGTTGCACCTTCCTCCACATATTCTGCCCAAAGTGGAACAAGCAACCCTTCGCTTTTATATCAGCAAAATTTAACCTAATACTTTTCAGAGTGGCTATTTCGAAGTCACAAAGTATGAACTGTAAACATACCTGAAAGTCATTATCAGACAGTAAGTACAGCACGTAAAGCCACATCATGTTATAAGCTCATCATGACTTTTTAGACATTAAGCAGTACAATAATGGAACACATTTACTATACCCACCATACTTCACAATGCCTTGGGTACTGTACAATTGCCTGCACAGCATACCTTTACAGAAGTGTGTCCTGTCCATCAACCAGATTGTGGCTACACTTAAGTCATGAAGGTTGTTTACTGTACTGAACACTACTACAGTATGTCGGGTAGTGGGGTCCACCATACACCTTTCAATAAACTCACCAGTTTGTAGTGGGAACATTGACAACTCCAGGTTCTCCCATGTTAGATCAGGGATTTGTGTCACATTGCTATGTTTACTTTTAACGCCCCTGATTTGTTGTAATAGTGCTTTTTTATTGGGTAGACTTGGCACACATTCTAGGGACATGGATACCAACACATCCTCAACGAGCATGCAAGGTGCATCTCTGGACAGGGACACTTTCTCCTTCAGTGTACCGCAAACAGTATACCTTTCAACTTTGAATGGATCCCCTACATGATTATGGGGAACACTCTTTAGTAGTTTCTCACCGTCAGATAACGACATTGTCACGGTTCTACCCTTGCAGCTTCCATTCCATTTAAATTTACAACACCAATACCGACGGGTATGGGATTTCTTTTCTAGGTGGTACACGTAGCACCTCCTTAGATTGTTGTGAATGTAGTCTACTGTACAATTGCCCGATGACTCCGGGTGCACTGTAGCAATCGTCAGACATGTTTTTCCTGTTTCACATCGTACAATGTCTTAAAGTGTCAGTGTACCTTTACTTTCCTGTGTCTGTTCCCTATACTTTCCACAGTCTGTTCCCATTTCTCTAACCTTTTCATCTATCATTACGCACATGTTGATATTATGTGTTCGGTATTCTGTGTTCTCGGGTATTGTGTATTTTCGGTTATGTAGTCTTGGCATATCAGACGTCAGTATTTTGAGCGTTCGGTATATAGTAGTGGTTTTTTATATATATATATATATATATATATATATATATATATATATTTTTTTTTTTTTTTTAAGTTCTACTTGTCAGTGGAAGTCAATACAGTTCTCAGGAGTAATTTCACATTTTGATATGATTTACTGCCTACATTTTGGCATACGAAGTGTAACAGTTTTTATGTAAGTCTGTCTTTCTTTCTTTCATTCTTTCTCTTTTTGGTTGTGATAGAGGACAGAGTCTCTGTAGTGAAACTTTCAGCATGACAGTGATGACCTCAGAGGAAAAGATAGACCATACTGGGTATAAATATTGCTTTATTCTGGGTAAATCTTTGCAACTGTAAAATGTTTTTGAGTTATACCTGCCAGTATAAGTAAAATTGCATAGTAGCTTAATTTTAAACTCTGCTGCCTTTCATCATAAGACTGATTTGCAGAAAATGGGACTAAATGATTTCTTCCAATTTCAGCATACAAGTAATACTAGTTAATTATTAATAAAAAAGCATAAGGATTCAGTACAGGATGAGTCATCTTCAAACATATATGTAGTCTCCAAGACATCTGAATACACGACCCTTGATACTTTTGGACTGATAAGGAAAAGGACTCATTGTCTTTCAATTCAGGGTTTGTCTTACCTACTTTGAAGCTAATGGCTCATGTCTGAAGATATTGCTTTCTTCCCCTGGATGAAAAATGCCATCACAGAAAGCCGAATTTTTAGACATTTGTGCCCCCAGCTTGTCATACAATTAAATAGTCAGTGATATTGAAGAAGTCATGAGGAGCAAACCTACATTTGCAGACACACTGCCTCAAAAAACATGTTGTCATGTTAAGAAAAAAAATAGTCCAAAAAGACAAGACATCCTACCCGTTTTCCATTTCTGTTTCTCTTTACAAAAAATCTTCTGACACTCTTAACCTACATATGTAAAATGGATAGCAGGTTAGGGTGGACCCCTACTCTACCACCCTCTATTTCCTCTCATTTCCTCTTCTATACCTCACTCCAATTTTCTCTACATCTCTCCCTTCCCTGTGTTAGTATTATAAATAGAATTTCAGTAAATGTATATACTTTTACCCAGACTTATAATCTTTTAATGTATTACATCTCCCCCTTCCCTATGTTAGTCTTATAAATATAATTTTAGTAAATGTATATACTTATACCCAGACTTAGAATATTTTAATGTATTACATCTCCCCTTCCCTATATTAGTCTTATAAATAGAATTTTAGCAAATGTATATACTTATACCCAGACTTATAATCTTTTAATGTATTACATCTCCCCCTCCCCTATGTTAGTCTTATAAATAGAATTTTAGTAAATGTATATACTTATACCAAGCCTTATAATCTTTTAATGTATTACATCTCCCCCTTCCCTATGTTAGTCTTATAAATAGAATTTTAGTAAATGTATATACTTATATCCAGACATAATCTTTTAATGTATTACACCCCCCCTTCCCTATGTTAGTCTTATAAATAGAATTTTAGTAAATGTATATACTTATATCCAGACATAATCTTTTAATGTATTACACCCCCCTTCCCTATGTTAGTCTTATAAATAGAAGTTTAGTAAATGTATATACTTATACCCAAACTTATAATCTTTTACTGTATTACATCTCCCCTTCCCTATGTTAGTCTTATAAATAGAATGTTAGTAAATGTATATAGTTATACCCAGACTTATAATCTTTTAATGTATAGGGCATGAATTTTGTCATTAATACGCTACAACTTTTACACACTGCAATGTACTTCTCATTATGTCTAGTTAGTGTCCTATTTTCTTGTAGCCATCATTTTTTGTAATGCCCACCCAGGTGTAATGTGAAGACAATCCATCTGCGTCAGTCTTCTACTGGGTTAACAAATTTAAAATAAAATACAATGTTATCAAATTTTCCAAAATAAAGGGGAGCTAAGACAGGGAATTCTAAACTCGTAGAAGGCATAATCCTAAATGTTAAAAAAGATTCTAATGGCTGAAAAAAATCTTCTTATCAAAACCATTCAGTTTAGTGTCAGTAATTTTAGCAGGATTATTTTCTTACTTAATCAGAAAAAGTACTACAGAAGCACTTACAATAATGGAAACTGCTAAATATTTCAGAAAATTGGATAGAAGTGACATAATATTAACTGTGCAATAATATGGATGGAAAAGACACTGCTATAACTTATCACAGCTCAACATTCCCTGTAATCAGAATTCATAGCAACTAGTAGTGATGAATTCCAAATGTCGCAGATTAAGGTCAGCGTTTTCCCAAATGAGGATATCAGTTTCTTTATAGTCACATCATTACTTGCATCCACTGTACAGTCATCCCTCCAATTCAAGCATCTCTTCTGCATACATTATATACAGATGTCATAAGGCTAATGCACAACTTTATACAGCTTCTGGTCTGCTGTTTTGTCATAATAATGTATAACCCGTCCTACTGTTTACTATTGATTGTGTGTGCAGTGCTGTAACATTGTTCAGGTAGATCAGTATTCTGAACCAGTCGACAAATAAAATAAACTGTTTGAATCTAAGGAACTTCTCATAAATGTCTATTCCAAATAAATATTCATAGTAAAAGCTTTCAGCTTAAAAACAAAGCTTCATCAGACAGCATTCAGTCATTATTTTCTTGATTATGTGCTGGAATTAATATCTGAACCTTTTTGTGTGTTCTTTAAATAAAATAAAATAAATATGAAGGAAAAATAATAAAACAAGATACATTCAGGAATACTTTGAAAGAAACAACTGTCATTTCAGGGCCAAAGATCCTAATGAACTTTCTGGGTATCATCAGGGAATAAACAGGAAATTCTGTAAGACCGTCTCATTTGCTTTTTCGGCATCTAGACTTATTAAAAATGCATGTTGTTCAATGATTGCTCTTTGTTCTACTATGTGCTATGCTTGTCTTCCTGGCACACTTGTAGTCTGATGTGTAGTCATTGTTTTTAAGAAGATTTGTTCAAGCCTTCTTATTGAAGTTCCTGACCAGAATTACGGTCAATGTTTATAATTTACAAGGGACAACAGGATAAACAAAAACACATATCCTTATCAGATTTCCTATTATAGAAATGGTAGCTTCCATTTTAGATACATTCAGCTATCACTTCTTTTCAAACTGCATTTTTCTGCTTTGTTTAAACAGGCACCACAACCGTCTTTTTGTAAATAAAACTCTACAAGGTTGCATATTCATAGCTTACATCGCCTATCCCTTCTTCACTCACTTTGCTACTTTTATCAGTTTCTTTTTCTTGGCTTTCTCTTTAAATAAACCATAATCCTGCTTTTCTCTCACTTTGTATTGTAATTCCTGTCTGTATTATACTAACTTACCTTTCATTTCTCTATAAACTGGCTAAAATTTCCCTAACTATTAAATCAATGTCATATAACGTGTAACTATTCTTATCTGATGTTTTCATATTATTATGTCTAATGTAGTATAATTATTTAAACTGTAGTTGTTTTTTGTATTATTTTTAAAGACTGCAAAATTATTATTCTAAAATTTTGTAATACTTTAGAGCTTTTCTTTCCTGGACTTGTGATGAAAATGGGCTTCTACCCAATGTGTCTTTCCCGGTAATCAAATGTCAATAAATAAATAAAATAAATAAATAAAAGGAATAGTCAGTTCTAGGTTTTTCCTTGTTCTGTTACCTACATGTTTCAGTATGTGCTCTTCTGCTAATGACAGGCAGACTAATATTTTATTTTTTTGTGGTAGTAGTAGCACGCAAATAAATTGGGTCCCTATTAAATTATCGAAAAGACTGTTCAGTGAACAGCATTTTTGGTGCTCTTACATTGAACATGCCATTCACCGAACTGTTCATAGTGAGATCGTGATACAGGGAGTATTGGGAAATCTGCCCTTTCCTCACTCTAGTGCGATCTCGGAGTTGGTATATATAATTAGCAGGGGGTGTGGGAGGCTAAGCCCCCCACAAGAGCAGAAATAGATGAATGGCGTTTTCGATGAAATGCTGTTCGTTCATGGGAGCTTTTGATAATTTAATATAGACCCAATAAATTACCCCAATTTGTTTGACCTGTATGTTGTGGTTGTAGTACCCAGATACAAATCTCTGAAGCAGTTCAAGTAAACCTTCAATGCATTTCTTTTAGCATTGTTATAATTTCCAAAGCAGTACGCACCATTTACTGTCTAAGGATCTATACTTTATGCTAACAACATTAAGTAATTATGGTCTCCTTCATAATATAGTATTTGAAAACAGAAATCTATCAACTTGAAGACTAGTTACCATATTTCATTGTTTTATTTAGTTCCTTAAACCTTGCTGCAGTTAGCTTAGACAAAATATATTGTATGTTTTCTGTTTGTAAGCAGAATTATCAATGTGTTTTGCATATTATTTAAAATGTGTTCTACAACACATGCAATATAATTTCCAAAGCACAATATTCCTCCATTGTACTCTGATTTTCATCATTCTGTGCTACAGAGGGAATAAGTCAAAGTCTGGTATATATGAACCCTCCTAAACCAAAGGCGACTGAATTAATTCTGTGATATGACAGCGCTATATGTAATAGTTACTTTTCCTTTTTCATCAAAATTTTATTAACAAGGCAAATCTGTTAATTCATCGCAAGCTGTATTATTTATGTAGACCTCTGCATGTTTTTCTTAAATTCAGTCATGTAGATGGCAAACTGTACTTTATGTTGTTTTCTTTTCCACATGGTTGGATATATTTATTTCCATTTAACATATGATTAAAATGTCACACTGCCAACAGCAAATACTGCCTCCATCACGAATCCTTATCACATATTTTTATATAAAAGAAAGATGCGCTTTAAAGATTGTGTATTACAATCTATTCTTTTCCTAGTATTTTCATACCTGATTGTAACATAATAAATGTTCAACTGGATCAAGCTACTGAAATTTTAAATTCCAGAGCTGATCTCAAGGGAATTAGAAACAAATTTATTTTCCATACCCTTTTTAAAAGGTCTGTGGTAACTGTTGTTACCCATATAAAGTATACTTTGGAGTTCTGCACTAGTTTAGATCACCATAATTTTGAAATACAGGAGTTTCAACCATTCCTTTTAGCAGACTTCCTATACAATCACTGTCAGGATAGTACGTTTTCAAGTGCTTAGTTGCTATGAGCACCTCTAAAACACTTGCTGAGCTCAAGAACCCACTTATTATCTTCTCTATTGTTCTGAAATATTCACAACCTCTGTAAAACAGAACTAAACAAACTTGAATCCTGCTATGATAAGATTGACAAATTTGCAACTAACCTACCCCAAAAAGCACATCATTGAACTGTCCTCAAACAACTAAATTGGTTAGAACTCCTAAATGTACTCATGGAAAACCAATTACTAATTGCCCATACAGTAATAGATAAACCTGATCACTGCCCAGCCCTAACAAACCTTGTCCAACCCTACAAAAACCTTAATTCTCTTAGGTCAGCAGACAAAGTCCTACTTAAAGTAAATGAATTTCGTAACTCTCATGGTGACTCCTTATATTGCCACAAGATTGCCAAAGTCTGGAACTCCCTCCCTCAACAAATTCTATCTACATACATAATACTTTAAGCAGGAACTAAAACAATATTTTCTGTCACACTGGTTATGCCCATACCTTGCTCCAGACTAACCTTTTATCCCCCCCAATTTTTCTCTATTACTCTGGCCACACCTTTCAAAATCATCTGAGGAAGGCCCCTCTCTTCACATAATTTGACAAACAAACAAAAAAAATTGTTTTGTAAATTGTTAATGTTTATATTGTATCTATACCTCTACTGACTTGTATGCTATTAACTAAGTGTTTAGGCTGTTTTACTATGTTCTACCATCTTATTTTAAAATACCTGTATGTCTATGTGACTGGAAACTTTTTATGCTATTGTATTACTATGTTCATTGGAGCTTTTCTCTCCAGGTCTCCACTGAAAAAGGACTTGTTGTCCAGTGGACATTACCCGGTAAACAAATGTAAATAAATAAGTAAATAAATAAATAAATGGAAAAAGAAAGATGGATGAATGGAAGAATGAATGAATGACAAAAAAGCCTGCAGAAAATGCTGTGTGATTGATCTGGTAGTTTGTAGCCTTCACAACCAAAACAACTAGTGACTCTTTTAGTTACACAGAGTATGCTGTGTGAGACCGAAGCATTATACTCAGCATGTGGAACTGAATTCCAAACATTTTAGGTAGTATTTCCCAGAATAAACTGTTCACTACATGAACTGGAAAATATGCTAGGATAGATAACAGTGAGTCACATGAAACAGAAAATTATGGTCTGGCATATCATATGCCTCAAAGTTAACAACATGGATCAGAAGAAAGACTATTGCATGACAATTTTCTATTCTTTTTTTTCTCAAATTTTTTTTATTTTCAATTAAAATAACATTTACATAATATTTTTAAATATAATTTTAAACAACTATATACAATATTTACAATAGCCTGACTTTCAATTATATACACTGTATGTTATTAAATATAGAATTAACAGATCAGTTATCAGAGATACAATACAGATTATTGCAGAGTCTCCAGCAAAGATATAACTTTCTTCCAAGGATTATTTACCAGTGGCCTGGGATAGATTTGTAGTTCTTTGGTTTTTATTTCCATCAATGCAGTTGTCTTCAGTAAAGTGTAGAATTTTTCCAAGGTCGGGGGTGTATTTGAATTTCACCTTCTGGTTACGCATTTCCTAGATATAGCAAGTATTGTCCATAACAAATACATATTTGTCTTATTCAGGAAGGGACCTTCATTTACATTTAGAATTATCGATACTTTAGTTAAGGTAAAGGATTCATTAAATAAAGCTTGTAAAAAATGATTGATTCCATTCCAATATGATTTCATTTTATTACATTCATAAAAAATATGAATCCAGTCTGCTTTATTTGACTTTTCACACCTCCAGCAAAAATCATTTTTAGTAGTACTGGTCTTTTTAATTCTATCTGGTGTTAAAAATGCTCTATGTAAGTATTTCCAGTTAAATATTTTCCAGTACTGTGTGTTAGAGGTGTAATTAACTGATAGTAAGATGTTAGTTTTAATTTCTTCTGTTAACTGCAATGACTGACTTTTTATTAAGAACTGCCAGTATGATTGTTTGGGAATTGTTTTATATGTTATTAACTCTTTATATAGATTTGAAATGGAATTTTCTAACTTACAAAATGCAAAAATCTAGAGAGGAAAGGAACCCGGTAATGAGAGATAAACTAATAGTTATATATATATATGGTTCTACCTCACATAAACGAAACACCACAACACCGACAACGCAATCACCGACACCACATAACCGACAGTACAAAAACACGAAATCCCACATGCCCGACAACGAAATAACCGACGGTACACAAACACGAAACCTCATACACTTCACACACCACAATCAACAACCAAAACACATTCCCCGTCCAAAAACCACATACACAACACAAGCACACCAAAATCCCTACAAACCCACACTAAACCACACATACACAACTACCTACAACCCTGACCCAAACCCTAACCCTAAGGTCCGTCACTACCGCACACTTACCTGACCCTCTCCCTAACCCTAACTCACTTATCCCGCCCCTAACCCAAACACAATCACTACCGCACACTTACCTGACCCGCTCCTAACCCTAACTCACTTAACCCACCCCTATCCCCACTTACCTTACGCACCCTAACGTCCGTCACTACCGCATACTTACACAGCCTTTTCCCATTTCGGCATCCTCGGCGTCGGTGCTTTCATCCGTCGGGTCGGTCTTCTGCTTGTCGATCTTCTAGGTCCCGTCGCGTCGGTCTTCTGCGCTGTCGATCTTCTGGGGCTCGCGATTTCCCTGTCGATGTTCCGGCGTGTCGTTGAAGTGAGGTAGAACCATATATATATATATATATATATATATATATATATATATATATATATATAAAAGGAGCACACACAGACCAATAAAATTCGAAAAACCCTGACGAACTTGACCTGGAGCTCAAAAATCCTGTGCTGGCAAAGCTGCGGCAAACAAGATCTGGGATTGGAAGGAGGTTGCAGTGTAGTATGGGTAGGGGGGAGGAACTTGGAGCGCGGATCTTTTTGCTTGGTATGCTGCCAGCTCAGATCACTGTCAGATCCAAAACCCACAGGTTGCTGATCAAATGAAGTTAACTACTTCAGATCAGTGTGTTTAGGTGAGGGGTTAGCTCATCTTTGAGCTCATGTAGGACGCAGCCTGGGACACCATCTGGTCCCATTGATGCTGTGTTTTTGGCTTTGGAGAGGGCTGTTGTATATAAATTCATACAGAAAACTTATTAGATTTGGAATATCTTTAATGAGGAATTATTAATTAATCTGCATAAATCTTGAGTGTACATTAGAATGCTTTGTAAGGTTAATCAGCCCTGTGTTGGAATATTATAAGCAGTTTTCATCATATGTATATCTAAAACATTTAATTTATTTACACATTGAAGTCAGCATAAGAATCCATTTTGTTCCCAGGAGGTTATTGTTTCCCTATATATTTTGTGAGGAAAGTTCTTAGTGATGGTAAATGGGGTTAAAAGGTCAAACCAAAGTTTTAGATCTATGTTTGCATTGATAAGTTTCCTAAAGGAATGATGTAATGATTAATCAGTGCTGTTTTAGAAGGTTTTGTTATATTATATTGTATACTTATGCATAGTATGTACCAGGGTTTGTTTGATTTGTCTACTATTAAATTTTTTTTTAACAGATTAAATTCATTTGTTAATATAGCCCTTGTTAATTCTTTCCAGTTGGCAAAATATTTTGGGTTTATCCAGTCTATTGCAGTTTTAAGCAAATATGCTTTTATATATGTTTCTATTTCTGGGAAGTTCAATCCTCCTTATTTCCATGGTCTAATGTGATGAGTTAGAGCAACTCTATTCTTTTTGGGATAGTACAAAAATTTTATTAAACATGAGTTTATTTCTTTAAGAATGCATCTTTCAGGAATTAACTGTATTGCTAATGCTACATATAGTATTTTTGGCAATACGATTATTTTTATTAATTGCAATCTGTCTTCAAAAGTTAATATAATTTTATTCCACTTTTCTATAAATTTTTTTATTGTTTCAATAATGTTTTTATAATTTATTAATATTGTTTCATTTATATTTTTGCATAACACTATTCCTAAATAATTTAGTGTAAGTTCTTGTTTTCCTATGATGGATTTATCTGTAAATTGTAGTTTTTTTCTTATTTAAAAATAGAAATTTTGATTTTGATCTATTAAAGTGTAGACCTGAAATCTTATAAAATTTACCCATTACTTCTTCTAGCTCTCCTAATGACTCTCTTGAGTTTGATAGGGTTAATAAAATATCATCAGCAAAAAGCATTATTTGAGATATGTACTGGTCATAGACTTCTATTCTTTTTATTCTTGGATTATTGTGTATTATTTCTGCAAGTATTTCTATAGCCAAAGCAAATAAAATAGGAGAAAGGGGGCATCCTTGTTTAGCACGTTTTGCTATATGGATAGATTCTGAGGTGAAAGGACCTCATTTAATATAGGCTAAGTTATTAATATATATGTTTTCAGTAATAAGATGAAGGGAGGAGGAAATTCAAATAATGCTAAAGTTTTAAATAGATATTCCCAGTTGAGGGAATCAAAGGCATTTTCTATGTCTAATCTGATTGCAAGTGTTTCTCTATCTTCTTTATTCACATAATCTATAAGAGCAAGTATCCTTTTAATATTATCATGTGTGTGCCTGTTATATAAAAATCCAGTTTGATCATTATTAATTGTCTTTGAAAGTGGGATTTTCATTCTGTTAGCTAGTATTGATGTGAATATTTTGTAATCATTATTCAGTAATGATATAGGTCTGTATGAGGTGCAAAGGTCTGATGGTTTATTATCCTTTATTATCTTTTAGAATTGGTGTTATGAGAGAATATTTCCATGAGGGTGGTATTTTTGCTTCTGACTGGACTTCTAGCAAAGTTTCATGAAAAAGGGAGATTACTGTTGAAGGGAATAGTTTGTAAATTTCCGTAATTATACAATCTATCCATGGAGCTTTGTTAGATTTACTTTCTTTTATCTTGTCAACAATTTCTTTGTAGGATATAGGTTTTTGTAGGTCTAGTTTTAAGTTTTCGGAATTTTTTTATATTGATAAGGTTTGTATCTAAGTTTATTTGGTTGGTATCTAAATCTTCTTTTTTGAAGTGTTCCACATAAAGAACCAAAATGCTTCAAGGATGTCTCCTATATCTGATACTCTTTTCCCTTTCTTTTCATGATATATACTACTAATATTATTTGCTTTAGATTGCATTTTAATTCTTGGGGAAGTGGCTAATGAGTTTATTTTTAATTTTTCCAAGGCTAGACAAATTTTGTGTGTTAGAATTTCATTATATTTTTTATTTAATTCCTCTATTTCTTTTTTGACTTCTAGAAAATTCTGATTTTTTTTAGATTTTGCTGTCAAGAGTCTGGTTTGCAAGTCTAATGATTCAGATTCTCACTCTCTAACTTTGTTTTTGTACCAGCTAAGGGTCTTACCAAATAAATATGCTTTTAATGAGTCCCAAACCATGACTGTACTGATTTCTGTTGTATTATTAATTTTAAGAAATAATTGTAGTTCTGACAACATCCAGGGCCTGAATTTTTTAATTTTCGTGATATATGATGGCATTGTAGTTGAAAGGATTAAAGGTTTAAACTCTATTTGGAGCTTCATTATCAGAGAGTCTTGATCTGAGAAGGGGCATAGAACTATTGAGAAGTTGAGGATTTTTGTTTGCAAATGTGTGGTCTTTATGGGAAAATAATAAGGATTTATCATCTTTTACTTTAAAAGTGTCAATTAAATGAAATGAATCAATCCATTTTTAAAGGATTTTGAAATAGTTGCTATGCGAAAAGACTTCTTGGTGGTTTCAAAAGCTTCTAAGGTACAATTAAAGTCTCCTCCCAGTATAAGATTTCCTTTATAATTGTTGGAAATAAAATCTAGGTGTTTTTTAACCGTTCCTGCTCCAATTCCTGGGAACCAATATAGATTAGCTAAGGACCATATTCTGTTATTAAATTTAATTATAACAAATGCTAGTAGACCTTCTTTGTCTTCATATTTATAAATAACTTTTGGAGTGATTATATTTTTCTTCCAGAGAATTGATACTCCTTTTGTCTTTGTTCTGTAGGAGGATTGAGCTAAGACTGTATAGTCCTTAGGGTTCCAAATAAAGCTATCATTAGTTTAAAATGCATTTCCTGGAGAAATACTACTTGTGCCTTATTTAGATTTAAATATTTTAGTAAGTTTGATCTTTTATTTGCATTATTTAAGCCATTAGTATTTAATGATAAGAATGTTAAATCCATTTCAAGTTATTGCTGGAAGAAACTTTTTGCTTCTTTTTTTATTTTGATGATAGTAGTTATACCATATTCTCTGATAATGTTGGATGTTATTTTTATGTGTGTAAACTTGGGAGTGTAATTTAATGTTCTTTCTTCTTTAAATATAAGTAGGGTAAAATTCTAGTCAGCCTTTAAAAAAGTACTTCTATAACACATCAATTCTAAAGTATCAAATACAAGTAAATATGAATTTCCCATTAAACATGGAATGAAAGTCATTCCTAATCCAATAGATAAAGGTAGATCTATTGGATTATCACTCATACCTTTAACCAACGATATCAACTGAGCTCCATATGTTAAATTATTATATGGAGAATTTTCTTAAAAAAATATATGAAATTCTATATTATTATATTATTGTTCTATAGCATTTTATATACCAGGATGGAATGTTAGTAGTGTAAACAATTATTATGCTGACTTAGAAAATATCCAATATTTACTTACCCTTAAGAGATCCCAAACATGTCAGATGTAATTTTGGATAAATTAAATGCAACAGAGGAGCATACACTAAATAAGCCAACAACAAATAGATTATTACTAAAATAATTTGACTAAAGGACTCTACAGGAAGCAATGAGTGATTATCAATGAAACATGAATTTACTGTAGGTGTACTGTCTTCCTTTACTTTCCCACTCTTCAGCTCACCCACTTCAACTTACACTTATGAAAAGACATGGCTTATCAGTGGTATCCTGACTCTGAGTAGAGGCGCCCTACATTCTAGTGTGCAGTGCTTTTACATATTTATAGATTTACAAAGCAGAGTCTAAGAATGAACTATGATCACCCTGACAATTCCCATCCTGCATAGGGCACCTCCTGTTTCCAGAATGGATAATCACATCAGGTCTAGAATGAATGTGAAGGTACCTATATGGTAATCAAGACTTACCTTAGGTAAGTATTAATCAAATAGTATTTTGAGCATCTTAGAGAGTTCTCGGGGCAGTTAGAATACTCTTAAGCCTCTCCTCCCTTGACCAAAAACAGAGATTTCCCTTCCCTTCCTTTCCCTTGTTTTAAATCAGTACTAATAAAAGAAATTCAGCAAACATAGGTAAACAGAAATAACATTCAGTAGTCCGTCTTGTACATGACTCGCAATCCATTAAACAAGTCAGTGACTAATAAGAAAAACAAAAAAGTACCGAAGCTAACACAGCTGAAGGTAAAACAATAAACTTTAATGCACACAAAAGAGAGTAAGCACTTTCACGGTGTGCTCTCACCACTTCATCAGACTGTTCTAAACTAGTAACAAATGCAGTTAAATACCGTAAGTTAATTAGTCAGTTAAAGCAGTGATAAAAGCATCAATTATCTAAGAGAAAAATGTCACAACAAGAAAGCAGGCAAATGAAACATATAAAAAAGATAAAAATATATATATAAAAAATATGTATAGGAAGCAATCCTATACTCAGTGTTTGAGAGGTCTAGCTTTTAAAAAAAGGCTTAAGAGAGACAACTTCATTAAGACCTGGTATTTTGTCAGCATTAAGAGACAGAATCCATTTTTGCTCTGCAGATTCTGTGCGATTCCTAAGATCTCCCCCTCTTAAACTCTCAGGAATGATCTCTAGCACAAGGAATTTAAAATTATGTTCCTGTCCATGGCACATAATATGCTTAGCAAGGGCACTGGTGTCTTTCTTGTTTCTTATGTCTCTCTGATGTTCCAGCACCCTGTCTTTGAGTTGTCTGTTACTCATGCCTACATAAAAAGCATGGCAGAAAGTGCAGTAACTAAAGTAAACAATGTTCTTAGTCCTGCAATCAGCATAAAAGTTTGTGTCTATTTTAAAGTGCATATTAGGGTGCATGTAAGTAGGACTAGAGTGTATAAACTTGCAGGCTGTGCAGTTCCTGCATTTAGAAGTACCATGCCTTTCTGACTGTAAAACCTTGTTAAAAGTAGAAGTATTGTAGCACAGATGCCTTTTCAAGGCTCTGTTATTTTTAAAAGAAAAGTGTGGAACAGTATCTATAGCATTTCTTAATTCATCTACAGTATCCAAAATGCCCCAGTTCTTTTTGAAAATATCACATATACTACTAACATCAGAAGAATATGTAAGAAGAAACCTAATCAATCCTGTCCTTTGTTCTGTAGCTATGGCTTCAGTGTTAGGTGCAGCAGTGTAATAAGGCCTGCATTTGCCCCCTCTCTCCTTATACACATCAGTAATACAACTGTCAATATCCTTTTCCTTGTAGCCTCTATCTAGAAAATCTATTTTCAAGGTCTCCAGGGCCTCGGCAAGCTGTTCGTCATTATTATGGAGTCTCATGACCCTGTACACCTGCCCCTTAACAACATTTTGGGTAACATGCCTAGGATGCATGCTATCTCTATAGAGCAGATTATTCTTTCTTGTGGGTTTCCTATAAATACTAGTTACTAGGCTAGTCAAATCAGTTTTGTTACTTGTTACTTGTTACTGTACTGATCTATTTTTATTCTCAGCATACTTTTTACACAAGTCAGTGACTAACATCACTTTAGTAAACATTATAAAGGCAAATTTGAAATAATTTCCTAGCTCTTTAAATTTTCTGATAAAGCAAAAAGTTAACAATAAGCTATTTTAACTAAAAATATAAAGCATTTACATTTTTTCCTTGCATGTATACATTTTTACTTGTATTGTCAATAGCTGTCTTTGAAATCTGTATCACTTCTTCAAATCATTCCTTTTTCAATTCAGGTTTTGTTTTGTCAAAATGGCAACAATATTTCAAGGGCACAATTAATATTTAGACTGATGTTTCAATAAATAACTTGTCAATACCAATTGAGTTAGTTTAGAATGTATGGTTAGTGCAAATATAGCATGTTGCAAAAATAATATGTATTTTTTCGTGCCATATGCATGTGACATATATAATGTAGCATAAATAGAGCAGATAGCTTATGGATTCAGGTTGTTAAAGTAAATTATGCTTATTAATCAGGCAGTTTCATTTAAATTCACAAGTAATTTGGGGACATGTCAGTTGAGTTTCCAGGAATGTGCAGTCCAATGTGAGTAATTGAGTCCACTTTTCCTCATAAACATATGTCACAATTCATTAAAGTAAGCAGAGTCTAACATCTGTCTCATAATTATTATGAAGACAAAGAATAGTAATTCCCTAGCTCTTCAAACTTTCTGATATTGCAAAATGTTGGCAGTAAGCTATTTTAACTGGAAGACTAAAACATTTCAATACTTCCTTGTGAATATATATTTTTACTTTTACTGTAGTGTCAAGAACTGTCTTTGAAATCTATGCATTACTTCACTTCTTTCAAGTCATTCATTTTACAGTTCAGATTATATTTTGTCAAAATATCAATAACCTTTCAAGAGTACATTAAATATTTAAACTGATATTTTAAATGAATAGCTATCAGTTACCAAGTGAATTTGTACAGTGTGAGGTAACTGTAAAGATAACATGTTGCAAAAAGTAATATGTATCTTTTCATGTGCTTTAGAGACTGACAATTTTAAGTAACATATAAAATGTAACCTTTACAGTGCAGACATCTTGCGAAATCAGCATGTTAACGTGAGTAATACTTTTTAATCAAGCAGCTACATTTCAGTGCACATGTAGTTTGGGGACATTTCAATTGTGTTTCCAGGAATACGTAATCCTGTGAGCATAAATCATAAAATATTTACAAATAATCCTATTATGTATTTATTTTACCTTGTTTAGGTTGTTTTTCATTTTAATAACTAAACAACAATACTTTTTCTTATTTGTTATCTGTGAGGCTAAATGCACTTCGCAGATTCACAGTGTCCTTAGAAACTGCAGCAATTGTTTACTATTACTATGGCAACACAAATAGAATGTGAAGAAAGCTTCACATGTTAAATTGTCCAATTTCACCTTCGTTCTTGATGGATGGGTTCAGAGCCGAGGATCGGCCATTCACTATAGCTTGAGAGCTCTTTACTGGCTCGTGGCTACCCTTTATCCCAGAATGCCCAGCGCCAGCTACCCAGATCTCATTTGCCGCTTCAGCTGCGAGGTTGCATCAATACTGGCTCAGGCTTAGTATTACTTTTTTCTCTTCTAAAAGTTTAGTAATTTACTTGAAAAATAGTATTTTCTTCACTTTTCTATAGTAGTTTGTCAGTTATTTAGTCCTAAACCCCTTATCTCGCCTTTGCTGTGTTTGTTTTGTACTGGGTTGGCCGTCGCTCCTTAGTCACTAGGCCTTCTGTTGTTTCCTGAACTCGTTTAAATTAGAGACTTCCCCCACTTTTTAAGGACAGCCATTTAAGTTAGAGGCTCTCCTGTTAAGGATATATCAATATAATTTTTATTATTGTAGAATGTCTGTTTGTATAGTATGTCTAAGGAAGTTAAAACCTCAGAGATCAAGAAGTATGACTCATGTTGTCAGAAGATGTCTCTGACAGATGGGCGCACAAGTTGTGTTTATTGCTTGGGGGCTCTGCACCTGCAAGACTCTTGTGCTATTTGTCATACCTTTAGTCCTAGGGTCCTGCAGGAGCAGAAAAACAAGCTTATTCTCCATGGATTATTAAAACAGGATTCTCCAACTAAAGCATCTCAGCCAGTGAAACCTTTGAAACCAGGCAAGCTGTCGGCTCGATGTTCAGAACTGACCTGTGAGCTTGACAAACCAAGTGTGTAGTTGCCAGCTGGCACCAACAAGACTACTCCTCCATTGGCTCCAACTGTTACCTTGGAACCATCTCGGAGCCACAAAAGAGCTAGGTCTCTTTCTTTGGAGCCGATTCACTCAGTGCCACAATCACCATTACTCCAAAGCAAATCCAGTCATCGTTCATCTTCCCACTCCTCTCGATCCTCAAGATTATCAGATCATGATGTGGAGAGAGTGGTCAGTAGGTTGCTTAAGTCACAGGCCCTTGCTAAAATGCTTTTGAGCCCACCTCAACAGGCTTCGGCTCCATCTGCTTTGACTTCGATTCCTCCTCTGACTATACTTAGTTCGGAGCTGGAGTCCATGGATGAGCCGATAGTGGTTCCTTTGGCTCCAATGACATCCTCATCGGCTCCAACACTGGCTCCGATTACCTCAATTCTTCCACCCATTGAGGTATCTGGGCACCAAAGCTCACTCGTCGGCTCTGAGGGGGGAAGTGGCATTGGACCCTTGTCCAACCTCCCTCTCCCTCTCGGAGCATCGGCTCAGTTGAGCTCCCACATCGGCCTTGGAGCCATCGCCCTCAGTGCAGGGTGGTGCTCCGGTCTCTTCGGAGCTGAAGCCCTCCTTGTGTCAAGACCGTGGCACCTTCGAGGTCATGCGGAGAGTGTTGTCCCCACAGACAGCTCCAATATCGGTTCCATCGGCTCTGTCCCCCTTGGTGCCTGTGACAACCTCTGCTCCTCCTCCAGCCCCAAAATGTAGGGAACCTATGCCCCAGGACACCCCATTGGGTGAACCCTCTTCTTCTGAAGCCTCCCCAGAGCATTCAGGACAGGATCCCCGGAAGAAGAAGTGCAAGAGGAAGCACCTAGACTCCCCTGAGTCTGTCACCTCAGATACAGACCTGGATGAATCGGAGGGGTCCCCATGGTCCCCCTCTGAAGATGGTTCCTTTTTGGGCATCCTTGAGATTCTCAGGCAGAGGCATAGTTGGACTTCCCTAGCCCCCTCTGAGGACGAGTCTGTATATTTAGACACATTTGGTTCCCGACCGTGCACATCCTGGGTGTCTCTGCCTTTTGATCCACTCATGTCTGCAGTGTCTCAAATGGCTTGGTCAGCTCCAGATTCCATGGAACCTGTCCCGAGGAGACCCAATAAATTCATCACAACTCCCCAAGACAAACAGTTCTTAACTAAAGGGGCCCGAGTTGATGCCATGGTGGTAGCAGCAGCCACAAAAAGAGAGTTAACTGAAACCTCCTCATCTGTCCATCCACTGAATAAAGACTCTCGTACGATGGACAGATATGGGAAGTGAATGTTTTCTTCAGTGACCTTCTGCCTTAGGTCCCTGAATTATCTTTCCCATTTTACTAGGCTTCAGAGGGATCTCCTAAAAGAGCTTGGAGAGACCCTACAAGATCCTACAGCTAAGGTAGCTTCAGCCAAGGTAGCTACCCAGCTTGCGACTCTTAATTCAGTAGTCAACACCTCCATGAAGCTTATTTCATATGCAGCCGATGGAGTGAGTAGAGCTGCGGCAATATGAGTAGCTCTTAGGAGACATTCTTGGCTGTGGCTGTGTCAGTTTGCAGAACCTTTCAGAGTGTCCTTCACTAATACCCCCTTTGATGGCTCCTCTCTCTTTGGGCTTCAGGTGAAAGACACACTTACCAGGTGCCAGTAGGAAGGCAAGATGCTCTCTGATGTTGGAGTCCATTTTTCCACTCCTACCAGACCATACCCAAAAGGTCAGAAAGGTGAAAAGATGTGGTTTCAAAAATCCCAGGGATCCTTGCCTGATACACATGGTGAATTTTCCCCCAGGGGCAGAGGGGGAAATAATAACAATGGCAGATGCTGCCCTTGTGGCAGAGGGAGTCCACAAAATCAGGGTGACAGAGATACATTCTCTTCCAAATCCTATCAACATCCCTGAAGGGGTGCCCGACTGCTTAACTCTGGAGGCAGTCAGGGGGAGGCTTTCATTGTACCCAACCGTCTGGCAAAATATTACAAAAGACAAATGGGTACTAGCCATTATATTCGGAGGTTACAAGATTCCCTTTCATCAACCCCCTTGTGTTTCAAAAAAATCCATCCCAGATGTTCCATCCAATCTAAGGGATTAGGCATTCACAGAAGTTTCAAGACTGCTAGAAAAAAGAGCCATCCAGGAAGTCCCCGTAGACCAAATAGGATCCAGAACTTACTCAAGATTCTTTTTAGTGCCCAAAAAGACAGGGGACTGGAGAACAATTCTGTATCTCAGCAGGTTAAAAAAATCTGTACAAAAGGAAAAGTTCCGGATGGTAACCCTGCAGTCCATTCTCCCCTTTCTGGGTCAGGACAATTGGATGTGCTCCATAGATCTCTTCAGGATGCGTACTATCATATAAAAATGGACAGATGGTCCAGGAGATTTCTATGCTTCTGGCTAGGGACCAGTCATTACCAATTCAGAGCTCTGCCCTTTGGTCTCACCACAGCCCCCAGGGTGTTCACCAAATGTATGGCAGTAGTCATGGCTCACCTGAGACGTCGAGGATTCCAGGTGTTTCCTTATCTGGACGACTAGCTCCTCACTGCTACCACCAGGCAACAACTTATAGAAGCACGAGATTACACCATCACATCCTGTGCTCAACTAGGCATCACAATAAACTTTGAAAAATCTGCCTTGTTGCTCTGTCAATCTATTACATACATAAGAGCAGAGCTAGGCACAAGAAAAATGATTGTAAAATTGCCTCAGGAAAGAGTTTCCATTATTAGAAAACAGGTGTCAATTCTCCTGAGGAGCAAAAGAATTCAAGTAAAATATATTATTCAAGCTCTAGGATCCATGGCAGCAGCCATTCTTCTAGTTCCCTTAGCACACTTTCACATGAGAATCCTTCAGTGGCTTCTTTTCACACAATGGTCCTTCCAGGAATTACCCATGTCTCACATGATGCTAATTATGGAATCTTGCAAAAAAGACCTTTCCTGGTGGATGGTCTCCACACTAGTTACTCAGGGCAGACCTTTCATGGAATCTCATCCAGTGGCCACAGTGACCATGGACGCTTCCTTGATAGGGTGGGGGGGGTATTATCTAGGGAAGACAGTCCAAGGCACTTGGCAACCTCACAAGTACCACTTGCACATCAACGTCCTGGAGATGAGAGCGGTGCTCCTAGCACTGCAATCTCTTCAAGACTCTCTCCCTGCTGAGACTATTGCATTACAGATGGACAATATGTCAGTGGTTTGGTACATCAACAAACAAGGTGGAACCAGGTCTTACCCCTTGTGCTGAGAGGCCCTCAGACTGTGGCAATGGGCGATTTCCTCCCAATGTTTTCTGACAGCATCGCATATCCCTGGAACATCCAACATAATAGCGGACAGGCTCAGCAGGGCTATCCTAATGCCTCACAAGTGGTCTCTGAAAGAGGAAATTGTGGATCTTATTTTCCGCAAATGGGGCCAGCCTTGCTGCAATCTCTTTGCCTCTCCCCTCAACAACAAATGCAGCAGCTACTTCTCCCTTGTTCCTCCTCCAGGTCAGACACCCAGGGATGATCTAGTCCACAATTGGCCTCAGAGACTCCTTTATGCATTTCCCCCCTTTCCCCTAATTCCAAAAGTCATTCAGGGGATTGGTTCCGAACCCATCCAGCAAGAAGGAAGGCGAGATGAAGGACAAATAACATGGAACGTTATGGTAGGTACATAACTTCTTTTTCTCTTAACCAACAGTACATTTTTCCCTTCTTTTTTTATGTATTTGTTAATAGTAAAAGGAAATAATTCAAAGGACATATGTACATGAATAGAACATTTCAGAGTTAATCACGAACATGTCCCCAATCCCAATAAGCATAACAGCGACTATCATTAATCTAATAAATATTGTAATAATTAATTAAGTTAATTATTCCAATTAGTCTACCATAAAACTAGATTATTTTAGACTATTATTTATCTATGTATAGATAGTGAGTTATTAAATATATACAGACCATATTAGTATAGTAAATATGAGAGAGTTTAGAAAGGGAGACAAGATGCAGTTAAAATAAATCATGAGAAAAGAGAGAAGAGAGAAAGAAAGGAGAAAATTAAGAGAAAATACACATATATTATATATGTTGATTTACAGTATAAATATTTTATGTGTTATATAACCCTCCTTCTGTGAAAGAAAAATACCTGTGAAAACTCTCATGTGTCATCTGTTTTCAAAAAATATAGATAAAGATTCCAGTAGTTAGTTACCATTGTTTTAAAATTCCAAGCAGTAAAACTGGTCCTTTAAAGTAATGTTAAAACAATTCATATCATAGTAGATGCTTTGAGAGATTGGCTGTATATCAGTCTTTTGCTTCTTCTTTTTGACATCTGTCCAGACATTTGTTTCTTTTGTTCTCTTGAGAGAAGGTGACATCCAATCCATATCTTCTGGTAAAGTAATCACATTATTAGTTTTAATAAATGAAGAGTCTTCCTCTAAATCAATAAAAGTCCTCATCTCGTTGGCATACAGTATTCTTATCTTAGCTGGATATGCAAGTTGTGCCTTGATGTTACTTTGTTTCAGAAACATTATCATTGGCCACACTTTTTTCCTTTGTTCCATTAATCTAGATGAATAGTCATTATCAAATCTTATCAGGCTCTGTTTATATTTTACAGGTGCCTTCCTCCAAATAGATCTTAAAATCAGTTTCTTGTCCAGGTATGAAAGAAATTTGACAATTATTGACCTAGGAGGAGAGTTTGAGTTAGTGGCAGGTTTCCCAAGAGCTCTGTGTGCCCTTTCAATGCCAAAGGAAAGTTCTTCTTTTAAATTTAAAAAGTCAGGGTTCCAGCTTGATAAAAAGGAAATAATATCCTCACCTTCTGTGTTTTCAGGTAATCCGAAAATCCTGATGTTATTTCTCCTCTCCCTATTTTCCAAGTCATCTACTTTATTAACCAACCATGTGTTTTGTTTAAGAAGCAGTTCTTTCTGTATTTCCTCTTCCTTAAGTCTGCTTTCTAAGTCATTTAGAGAAACCTCTATTCCTGTTATCCTTGTCTAGTGTTGTTGTAGCATTTCCTTGAGGGTGTCAGCCTGTTTTTGACTGCTTGTTTTAAGATTTTCCAGGTTCTCTTTAAAATCATACATCTTCAAGGACAACTCCTGCAGGGTCTATGCCATCTGTTGTAGTTCCTTCTTTAAGGCAACATCCTGGTGAGAATTCTTTGAGTTGCTCATTTTAACTAGTGAATATATCTTCAAGCTTTTGGACAGGAAATTATTTGTAAAACTTCACCAAAGTTTCTAATTATGTAAATTAATCCTTTATCTATAAGATTTTATATTTTGAAGAAAAAAAAGAATATTTTTCCTGTCTTATTTAACTAGTTATATGGAGCTCTAAAATACTGCTGCTTTCAATTAGCCATTCAGGCTCCGCCTCAGCATGTTCTATTCTTATGGACTCCTGGATGGCATTGAAATGGATCTCACATACACCATTATGAGATCATGTTGACATTCAGAGTTTGGACATATTGGGTTGTAGGTGAGGGAAGTACAACACTTGCTAACTAGCATTAGTAAACACTTCAGTCATTACATAAAGGATGACTTAGCAGCTGAACAAAGACTTTCTTAATTGGTTATGTGACTTAAAGTAGATTACAACTTTCTTTTAGGAGTGTTGGGAAGTCCATAGCTGATTTGTTCTGATAAATTGTATACTAAGAGTACAATGCCAGAGCATTTTTTCTAACAAAGTTTATAGTATTATGGAATTCTGGAAGAAAAAGATATTATTTTATGTAGCTCTGCAGAATACTATTCAGGCCTTCAAGATTGCCAGGATAATCCAATAATGCTGCTCAGTTTGACTGGTGTTGAAGTCATTATCTCTGACTCAAAGAAGTACCCATCATCTGTTCTCAATGTGATACCACTTAAAGGTGTAGTAATAATGCCTGTGTGGATTACATAGTTGAACCAGCATGGATAACAGCAAAAGGGATGCCTCACCACTCTGGATTAAGAGATCATTCCACTCTCCACTCTAACTTAAAACACCTCTCTCTACTCTGGATTAAAAGGCCTCTCCACTCTATCTTAGAATGTAATCTAAAAGAATTAGAACAAGAGGAACATCTGCAAATATCTAGTAACAGGTAAAGTGGCAGCACTACAGCAAGAACAAATGAGAACAAGGCTCAGTAAAGAATATTTTAGAAGACTGAATTTAATACTGACAACTGCTTTGACATCTAGGAATAAAGTTGAAACTATATATCAATTAGCAGTTCCTATTTTAAGTCTCAGGAACACCAAGCAAAGATCACCACAATGTAATAAAACATGTAATTTATTCCAGAAAAACGAGCGCTTTCGCATACACACAAGTATGCTTCTTCAGGTTACAATTTAAATGAGAAAATTCAAGCATTTTTATAGCAATGGCAATTTCATAATCAAATCATTAAGAGAGCTTAATTTCCCGCTCTTTCCAGAATAATTAAACAATTAATGTGTATGTAGTGATTATTTCCTTAAAGACATAACCACATTGTTAAAAATATGTTCAGTTAATAATAAAACAATAAAGCTATATTAGATCCATTATTTAAACAGGAACTTCTTACTAAAACAAATCAAATACATTTAAACAGACATGAATATAAAATGTGAAAATAATATGTACTAGGTAATATATGAATTGTCATTTCTGTTTGCTTGTTGACTCTCAACAATTTGCTTATACAAATATCTAATTCACTGTAAAAGTAAAAATAAAATATGTCCATGTATAGACAAATAAATAAATATATATGTATGTATAAACATTACCTCACTAAATACTACTGTTATTTAAAAATGTATAGTTATATGTAAATAAATATAAATGTAAATATAGATATATGAATATAAATATATGAGTATGTGAAAATGAATATATTTATAAACTTGATTACAATCCTTATCTTCTCTAATCATTAAATACTACTTAAATTTATATTGTAACTTTAAATATATGTATATATATATATAATGCTGTCAAAAACTTATATAGTATGTAAACAATCATATAGATATTTTATAGATTAATAAGTTAAGCATGTATAAACAAAATATATATGTAAATATCTATGTTAAGACAAACAGACTAACATACCTTGTCATACAAAAATTCATCATTAAATATTCAATAGATGAATAAATATATAATCTTCAAAGACCAAACATCTGTTACTATTATAAGGTGAAAAATTAATCTTGAAAATACTAACGTGAAGCTAAGACAGGTTTGATACTAACAGCACTATTTAGTCCTGGTGTTATGTGTGCCTTTAGTCTTAAAATCCATTGCAATTCTACATTCTCGAGGTGTAGCATATTGTCACCTCTTTTCTTATTGCATTTAACTATTTCTATCACTCGAAACTTAAAATTGTGATCATGATAAATACCAATGTGTTTGGCTAAGGCATTAGTTTGAATTTGCTTTCTTATTTCATAGATATGATTATAGATACGATCTCTTAATCTTCTTGAAGTCAAGACTACATAAAAGGCATCACATTTTTGACATGTAGCCAAATAAATCACATTGGTGGTATCACAAGTAGCACCAACCTTAAATTGATATCTATTGTTTAGTTCAGGTACCTCAAAGTCTAGATCTTTTGTAATATAAACACACATATTGCATTTATTACAGGGTTTTGTCCCTAGTTGTGGGTTCTTGCAACTATTGGGACCAAATGCTGATTTTTCCTTACAAATAAGTATTTTCAAATTTTTGCTGTTTCTGTAACAAAACGAAGGAATATCGCCTATCAATGACTTAATTTCTGAATTTATAGTCAAAATATTCCAGTTCTTCTTTATTATAGCTGTAATATTATAATTACCATTGGTGTATCTGGTTATAAATGGAACCTTAGTTCTAGTAGCTCTATATTCGATTTTATGCCTTACGCTAGAAATCTTAGTGTTTACTTGTCCATTTATATACCCTTCATCAAGGATGTGTTCATTTATGTTGTTATTTTTAGAGAAATTCTTATTTATATTTTCTATCAAACTGGGAGGATAGCCTCTTTCTAAAAATAGATCACTCATAATGGTCAGTTGTCTATTTCATTCTAATTCATTACTACATATTCTAGAGATCCTAGTATACTGATTTCTAACAATATTTTGAAAAATGTGTCTTGGATGCATACTATTATAGTGTAGAATAGCATTTTTCCAACATTCCTTCCTATATATATTTGTATTTAATCTAGTCTCACTGTCAATAGAGATTGTAACATGAAGAAAATTAATATTGTCAAAAGAAAAGTCAAGGGTGAATTCAAGAAAATTCGTAGTGGATTCAAAATAATTTAGAAGTTCTTTTAAGGAAGGTATGTCACCTTTCCACAATATCAGAATATCATCCACGAAACGTCTGTATAGGATCATATTGTCCATTCGTGGAGTATTAAATACATGTTGACATTCCCAATAGTAAAGAACTAAATTTGCATACGAGTTGGCACAGGGGGTTCCCATCGCTACCCCCCATACCTGTTTGTATATTTTTTCTCTGAAAGAGAAGACATTATTATTCAACACTATGTCCAATAGGGCACTAATAAGAGGTTGTGTATCTCTGTCTGTCATCGTGTGTCTATTAATAACCTGTCTCACTGCCTCAATACCATAATCATTTGGTATAGTAGTAAATAGATTTTTCACATCCATGGTAGCTAGAATTATTGATGTCCCTACTTCATTCTCATGCATTATATTTTTGAGATCCGTTAATAGCTGTTGTGTGTCTCTCAAAATTGTTGGTACTTCTCTTACTATTGGTCCTAGTTTAGATTCTAAATAAATTGAGATATTCTCTGTCAACCATTTATTTCCAGCTACTATGGGACGTATTGGAGGTGGAAATTTCTCTTTATGCATCTTTGGTAAACCTTTAATGAAGGGAATCAAAGGTTTTTCTATTAGACAAAAATCATAGAGCTGTTTACTCAATTGTCTACACATTAGCATATCATATAAATTGTCATGAACAATATAAATTAATCTATCTAGCTCAGCATCAGTTATAACAACATATTCTTTTATATTATCCAGCATATTAATCATCAATTCATTATAGAAAGTGGTATTCATTACAACCAGACCACCTCCCTTATCAGCTGGTCTCACTATTAAGCTCTTATCATTGGAAAGACATGTGAGAGCTTGTTGTTCATCTTTATCTAAGTTGTAGAATACAGAATTTCATTTGTTTTCTTTTGTTGGTTTTGAAAAATACTGATAAAAATCAAATTCATATACTTGGATAAAACAGCTAATGTTTGGTAATAAATCGGGAACAAATACACTCTTTCTCTTACAAATAACAGCATTATTTGAGTCTGTTGTACTAGTATCATTCACATATAATAATTTTAATGACACATTACGCGCAAATGTTCGTAAGTCAATCAACAATTCAACAAGTCTGCTTCCTTGTGAAGGGACAAAAGAAAGTCCTTTGTTTAAGAGGCTCTTTTCATAAACAGTTAAATTGTGACTTGAAAGATTGAAAATTAAGTCAACTGATTTCTTTGGCGTCTTCTTACCTCCATGTTTTCTTCCGACAATTTCCTTTTTCTTTGCCCCCTGCTGTTGGATCTGGTTCTGTTGTTCACTCGATATTGGACTGGAAAAGGTAAAAAAGCATTGTTGACACCCTGTGCAGAAACCTTCGGTCTAGCACCACTGTTAAGTTCTAAACGCTTTAATTCTTCTTGATTGGGCGGTGGAGTGTTAACTGGCGCTTCTTGTTCACGTCGCTGCTGTTCCAAAGGTGTATTTCCTGTTACGGTCGTCGCATTAACAGTTGGGGGAATATTTAAGGTGGAGCTATCATCAATTCCTTGCGATAGAGTCACTGGTGGAGATCGTATAGTGCTACGTGCATTTACAGAACCTGTTCCAGAACTTTGTGCATTGTATCTTGGCCAAATAAATATCTGTCCTGTACAAAAGTCGTTATAATCTCTTAATAATTTTTTATGTTTAATTTGTTGAAGCCTCTCACTAAATTCCATCACTTGCAGGTACATGGCATCTACTTTTTTAACATGAAATTCCCCCTTAAAGTTCTGACTTATATTGTCATGCTGACTTTCAATTTTCTTGGTTAAGTCATTTTCTATTGGGGTAAAATAGTCAATCAAGAGAGCAATGTACTGTTTACTAAAGCTGATACTAAGCTCCTGCCATTTCTTCAACAATGCAGGATGCGTGTCTCCATATGTAGGCATACACAATATGCGCATGCCTCTTGGAATGACATTAAAGTGGAGACATGCTTCAAGGTGGCGTCTTTGCCAGCTTAGTCTATGTAACTGGTATAAGTTGTTCTCAAGTTCTCTAAGGTTGCTGAAAAATTCCTTAAAATCTATGACAGTACCTGTGTTGGTAGTTGCTGGTATATGTCGATCAAGATCAAGGCTTAATAACGGATTATTGCTTTGGTGAATAGCATCTCTCCATTTGTTCACCATAGTCAACGGAACAGGATTATAGTCCAATTCAACTTGAATATCTTCCATCGTGTGATGGTAAAACAATCTTAATAGAATTAGAAATATCTGCAGCAAAAAGAAGATTACCATCCAAAGAACTTGATTGTAAAAAAGGCAGACGTCTCAGGAACACCAAGCAAAGATCACCACGATGTAATAAAACATGTAATTTATTCCGGAAAAATGAGCGCTTTCGCATACACACAAGTATGCTTCTTCAGGTTACAATTTAAATGAGAAATTTCAAGCATTTTTATAGCAATGGCAATTTCATAATCAAGTCATTAAGAGAGCTTAATTTCCCGCTCTTTCCAGAATAATTAAACAATTAATGTGTATGTAGTGATTATTTCCTTAAAGACATAACCACATTGTTAAAAATATGTTCAGTTAATAATAAAACAATAAAGCTATATTAGATCCATTATTTAAACAGGAACTTCTTACTAAAACAAATCAAATACATTTAAACAGACATGAATATGAAATGTGAAAATAATATGTACTAGGTAATATATGAATTGTCATTTCTGTTTGCTTGTTGACTCTCAACAATTTGCTTGTATAAAGATAAAGTCATTATCTCTGACTCAAAGAAGTACCCATCATCTGTTCTCAATGTGATACCACTTAAAGGTGTAGTAATAATGCCTGTGTGGATTACATAGTCGAACCAGCATGGATAACAGCAAAAGGGATGCCTCACCACTCTGGATTAAGAGATCATTCCAATCTCCACTCTAACTTAAAACACCTCTCTCTACTCTGGATTAAAAGGCCTCTCCACTCTATCTTAGAATGTAATCTAAAAGAATTAGAACAAGAGAAACATCTGCAAATATCTAGTAACAGGTAAAGTGGCAGCACTACAGCAAGAACAAATGAGAACAAGGCTCAGTAAAGAATATTTTAGAAGACTGAATTTAATACTGACAACTGCTTTGACATCTAGGAATAAAGTTGAAACTATATATCAACTAGCAGTTCCTATTTTAACTTACTGCTTTGGGTTGATCAAGTAACCCTAAGAATAGCTGGATACGTTTAATAAGAAAACAAGAAAACTTCATGCCCATCAAATAATTTACAAGAGCCAGTGTTTGCCAAAAGCATATATCCCTCAGTATTAAGGAGGCATGAGCCTTCCTGAAATTGACTATATGCATGGGGTGGTGTTTGTGGAATTGCATTCATAATTCATGCCAAGCACATGCAGCAGTTGGAGAGACCACAGAGGTTCCTGACCAGGAAAATCCATGGTTTCAAACACCTATCCCATACAGATAGGATAAAAGCCCTGTCCCTCTACTCAGTCTCATACAGACTGTTCAGAGGTGATCTGTGTCTGGCATACAAGGCCATTTCAGACCTAGCCTTGATGGAGTTGCTGCATATCTGTAAGATAAACTCCATTTGTGCAACCCACACGCAAGGCCTTAACCTGGTCTGTGACATTAATAGAACTTAATCCAAAGTCCAAACACCAGAAAATGCCAGTAAAATGTATAAACAAAATGGGGGTGGAGTGGTGAGAAAAATGAACTTGGCAATGTCTCCTTTATGAAACCTGTTGAATTGAACAATAATCCTTTGTTGAAATTTTCTTATACCCAACTAGCTAACATGGCAGTGACTCATAAAGGGCAAAAATTTGATATGACTGTTTTGCAGTTAAATGCGGAGATTTGAAGATGTCATGTTAAAAATTAAGAATATACAATGGCAGAAACAACATATGGAAGCCTGTTTGTCTTTTAAGGTGATTCCTAGAGGCCTCCGTATTTTAAAAATGCCCACTTTTGGCTCAACTTACCAAGATTTGCTAACTGACTGGCAAAAGCTTAATATAGAGATTAGTAATAACTATATGAAATTACTTGTGAGGCAGTATACCTCTATTTAAGGAGAGCTGTGTAAGCAAGTGTCATCTATTGAGCAGCAGTTAACTTCTTCTCTCACATCTGAACAGAGAACTGATTTTTTTAATGAGCTCTCTAGTACTATTTATTTTATTTATTTTACATTTGTTGACCGGGCTTGTCTAACTGGATATATTTCCATTTTCAGTAGAGGCCCGGGGAGAAAAGCTCCAGTAGTAGACAAATTGATTATAAAATTTGAAATAAAAATACACGTGATGCAAATCATGGTTGATACACAGTAAATGAAAGTAGTTAAGTAAAGATACTAGAAGAAGTAAATAAAAAAATGGAGATAAAAGATGACATATACATTAATATAAAGTTACAAATATTATGTGCTAAATTAATTACACAAAAAAAGTGAGAAAAGGGTCTGAACAAATAATGAAAATAAGAGTGTTTTGTGATCAACAACAGTATATATACTATGGCTGCTATTGATAATAAACTGTTAGCCTAGAAAAGGAAGAAGTTAGAGAGAGATTGCCTCGATTTCTCGAGAGGGAACGTGTTTTCCTGGCCGAGGGAATCCACCCGACCGAGAAACGCAGTTACTACAGCTACCATTGAGGAACACAGGAATGAGTGCCACAGTGATATACCTCCTACTACGCTGAATGCTATGAGTGCGTTGGGAGCTGCACAGGAAGAGGAGAAGTGGGGTCAAGAAGATCAGGCATGAAAAGATGACCAAGCATTAGCAATGGCTTCGCAAACTGATAATGACACTGTTTCAGTACCTAGCGATACAGCTGTAGCCAGCACACGTACTTTTGGCCCGGTAGTGAGGAAAAAGATTGTTACATAACCAGATGCTGATACAGGTTCCTGTGAACACGCTACTACTGAATTGTCTTTCCCTTTATTCTATCAAGGACTGAAGCAGAAGGTGTGGAGTCCACAATACAAGGAAAAGAAACGCAAGCAGTCAAACGAGTCGACAGAAGGATACAAGAGATCACACAAGACAATTCAAATGAACTGGTAATTAATTTATCTAGTTATATTTTATCAGAAATTGAATGTAATGTTTTGAACAGAGGTTTATCCTTTGTACCTTCACAAGGCATGGACATTAGCAACTTAATTGTAGAACTTAAGTGTTTTACAAGAGGATTAGCGTTAGATTTGTGTTTTGAGAATTCAAATAACAATGATAGGATTTTCTCTTGTAGTTATAGGAAACCATCTACATTTACTTCTGAGTTACATCCTATCACTGAAACTTTTGAAAAAGCCTGTGTCAATGATTTTTTTGCCCTGTATAAACGTCAAGATTTTAAGTCTGAAGTTCATAATTTGACTTCTTTGGAAGTATCAGCTTTAAAGTCATTGCAGGATAATGAGAATATAATGATCTGCCCAGTGGACAAAGGAGGAGCGATTGTGTTACTTGACAGTAGTTTTTATAAGAGTAGAATGCAAGAAATGTTATCTGACTCTAATACGTATAAGGTTATTCATTTATTTGAGCTGAATAAAATTATTAATAATGTGCATGCTGAGTTGTATGATATGTTAATGTGCAACATCATAGAAAATGACCTCTATAAATATTGCTTGATTGAGAAACCATTAATACCTGTGATTAGAGGCCTTCCAAAAGTACATAAAACTTTGATAAATCCTCCCCTCAGGCCTATTGTATCAGGGAAAGGATGGCTCACTGAGAGCATTTCGATTTATGTTGAGAAACAACTCAGGCCCATTGTTAATTCTACGCCTTCTATTTTGAAGGATACTAAGCAGTTTTTAGAGTCTCTAGCGGATATTGCATTGGATAATACAGTATTTTTAGACACAGATATCATGGTAACATTAGATGTTCAGGCACTGTTCAACAGTATACAGAATGGTATAGGAATTTAATTCTTGAGATTATTTTTGTTGAGTAAAGGGATGACTACTAGTGAAGTGATGAGAATTACCATGTTGATGGAAGTGGTTTTAGAGAATAATGTGTTTCTTTATGTCAATGAATATTATCTGCAAACATTGGGAGTGGCCATGGGCACATCATGTGCCAATTCATATGCGAATTTGGTATTAGCCTATTGGGAATCCATGTACATATTGACTCATGAGCTTTATTCCAGGTTCATTAAGTATTATAAGCGGTTTGTAGATGATCTTTTTCTTGTTTGGTGTGGTGATTCAGCCACATTAGAAGACTTTATAATTTATATCAACAATACTACCACTTTTTTGAGACTAACAGGTGAGAATTCATATGATCAGATAAATTTTTTAGATGTTACCCTTACTAAAAAGAATGGGAAATTAGTAACGAATATCTATAGGAAACCATGTAGGAGGAATGCCTATTTACACCGTGATATTATGCATCCATTGCATGTGCATAGGAATATTGTTACTAATCAAGCTACACGATGCTCACATTTAGTTAGTAATGATTTAGATTTTGAGGTAACGTTAACACATTTACAACAGGATTTTATAGCTAGAGGCTATCATGACACGGACTTATCAGCTTTGCTAAGAGTAGAATGTAATGGTGTGGCTTCACCATATATTCGGGGTACTATGTCAGAGCCTAATGGACAGGAGAGACCCCCTAGGAAGAAGAACAAGAGAATGGTTATCACCTATACTAATAGAAATAGAAGCATAACAGAAGTTATTAAGAAGAATTGGGACATTTTACAGCTAGATGATAGGCTAAAGGGTTTAGTAGGTCCAGGACCTAGTTTTTGTTATAAAAACACAAAATCTTTGAAAAATATGCTCTGCTATGAGAGACGCATAGTTAACAAATCATTATCAGTAAGAAAGGGTACATTTCCTTGTCGTAGTTGCAATCAGTGCAGTTTTATTACCAGCAGAGCTGCTTTTATACATCCAGATACTCATGTTTCTTATAGGTTTAATCACTATGCAGATTGCAAGACAAGGAATTTAGTTTATTTAGCTGTCTGCAGGAGATGCAGTGTTTTTTATGTAGGTAAAATGAATAGGACCCTTAGAGAGAGGATTAGGGAGCATTTATATGCTATTAATAGGGAGAACGAAAATAATGTTCTAGCGAGACATGTTTTGACACATGGCACTACACATAGTTTTGAATTTATGGTTCTGGAACTCATATACACCACTATGAGACTAGGGAATACTATTTGTTTCACTGAGAGGGAAGAAGGAAAGTGGATTATTAGACTGCAAGCAGATTCAGGACATGGCCTTAATGATAGGGTCAGTCTAAAACCCTTTCTGATTGATCGTCCTTTGACACACTAGTTTTTTTGATGAGTAGTCCTTTAGGAGCAGTAGCATTTTTTGGCCTTTGTATGTTTTATTATACTTTTTGATATATGTGAGTGTATATTTTTAAGAATTTTTAAGAGTGTTTCCTCATTCTCATATGATTGTATGAAATGTGTATATATATATATATATGTATTTTTAACTTATGAATATGTGTTTTTATTCATAGTGATGAATGAAAGCCTGATAATTGTTTGTGTGATTTTATTGGCTAAATGAATCACATGGAGTGTATTTAAATAGTTTGAATGAAATGTTTTTGTTAAAGTCTGATGAAGCATCCTTAGTAGATGTGAAAGAGCTTACTTTTATGTAATAAAAGCTTTGTTACCACTTCAGTGACTGGTTGGCTTCGATTGTTGTGGAGTACCTGCAGTTTCTTCTTTTTTTGCTCATAATAAAGGAGTATGAACCTTGAGGTGCCTGGATCATTTTTTTCTACATTAATAGATCTTGTTGGAGGGATAGATTTGTGTCCCAAAGACTCCCCCATCTTTGGAATAGACTCCCTCTCCATATCAAGCAGACTACCTCTCTAGCCCTCTTTAAGAGGAACCTGGAAAGAAAATACACCCCTGGGATCTCACCTGTGTCCCTGCTGGACAGGGGAAACAGGTGCTGACTTTGAGGGAACATAGGCGAAATTCTTGACTAGGCTTATAAGGGCCTCTGGGCCAATAGCCTAGTATCATCCGATGAACCTATGAATTACTGGCTACATCAACCGTAGTGAAAATTTTAAAATATGAAGAAAATAAGTCAAAGATTGCATTGTTCAGGTTAGCAGAAGCCTTTAGGAAAAGGAAATAAAAAACAGAAGTGGACAAAGAAAAAAAAAGAAACTAGTAGTAACAAGAAGTACAAAAAAGCAAAAGAAAGAATATGAAGAACGCAATCAGAAAAAAAGTGGAAAGCCCACAATTGTAGTGTAAAGAACTGAGATCACCTAGACATGTTGATTAAGTGTTGAGATGAACGGCTCAGGTGAGGTGAATTTAAACCAGGAGTTGAGCGGTTGATACTGGCAGCTTAAGCTAGCAGACTACATATCTGATGGCTTACAAAATCTACAGAAAAGGTAGCAGATGCAGACAACTGTAGGTCTTGAAGTACACAACTAGAACTAGTTATGCACCTTGTTGCAAGCAGATGTAGCTGGAACACCTGGGCTATTATAAAAGAATTGTAGACATATTTACAGATGCCGCTGATAGATTCTGATAACCCCTTATCAACTGAGAATGAGGTAATTCTATACACATTTTGATTGCTGAGAAGGGCTTGGCAAAATTCTACAATAGAAGAAATCTTTAATTATAGCCTGACTTAAAATTTAGTCCAGTTCTTGTCAAGGTATGTAAAAAGTGGAAAAATTAAACAAAGACAGCTTTTTGGTATACATATATAAAGAGTTGGCTGCCTTGGATGATTTATAAAGACAGAATTCATGAAGAATGTAATTATTTCTTAAGTGAAAGATAAAATGGGTTAGACTGCAGGAGTCATTTTAACACAGCTGAATCTCTACAGTATGTTATATACTTTGCACTGAGACATGCTCTTCAATGAACATAGAGAATTAGGTATAGGTTCATAGGTTCATAGGTTCATACTAGGCTATCTGCCCTAGGGCATTTATAAGCCTAGCCAGAGTGTGTGTGGCTTTCACCACCCCTTAGGATGAGAATACTATACCCATTAATTTGCTGTGCCTCTGTCCAGTAGTGATACAGAGATGATTCCCGGGGTAAACCTACGATCTCCCATCCACTCGTCAAGATTTCTCTTGAACAGAGTCAGTGAGGGGCTCTGCCTCACATGGACTGGGATTCTGTTCCATAGTGTAGGGAGTCTCTGGGTGATGAATCTGTCCCTCCAGCACGTCCTATTTATATCCGTGTTGAGGTTTAAGTCTCTTGCTCTCGTGGCTCTGGTGGATTTGGATTTTGAGGTGGAGCATGTCCATTAATTCCGGGTTGGACATGGCCTTGTATGTCAGGCACAGATCACCTCTGAGCAGACGGTATGCTACTGAATAGAGCTGGAGTTTCTTCAGTCGGGCATCGTATGACATATGTTTGAGCCCCTTTATCCTTTTGGTGAGGAACTTTTGGGGTCTTTCCAACTGCTGCAGGTGTCGGGTAAGGTACATTCTGAATGGGGCGTTGTACTCAATCATTGGTCTGATAAGTGAAGAGTACAGGGGTACAATGACCTCTCCTGATCTGGATGTGAATCCCTTCATGATCAGGTGGGCAATGTAGAAGGTCTTCCTAACCACTTTGGCAATGTGAGTGTCAAAAGAGAGGTTACTGTCAACTTGGGTCCCCAGGTCCCTGATAACTTCTTCCGTGTTTAATGGATTACCACCTATGTGGTAATTAGGGGTTACCTTGTTTTTCCCAAAGGGTATGACTATACATTTTTTGGCATTTAGCTTAAGGCCATGGCTCTGGCACCAGTTATCCATTTCTATGAGACCTTTCTGGAGGACGTCTGTGTCTGATGGAGTGTCAATTATGGTGCCCAGTTTGCAGTCATCTGCAAATTTTGTCAACCACAACCCCCCTATGTTTGCCTGCACTTCAGAAAAATAAATGCCGAACAAGAGGGGGCCCAGGACTGAGCCCTGTGGGACACCGCTCGTGACCGGTTTAGAGTCTGACATGGCACCAGCAACTCTAACCCTGTGTGTTCTGTCCTTGAGCCAGTTTGCAACCCATCTTGTGACATATGGGTTTACATCTAAGCTGGTGAGCTTTTCTATGATGCCCGAGTGGGGTATTGTGTCGAACGCTTTTGCTAGGTCAAGGTAGGCTGTGTGAACTGCCTTACCCTCATCAATGGCCTTAGTGACTGTTTCGAAAAAGTCGACCAAGTTCAAGAGGCAGGATCTGCCCTTGACAAAGCCAAATTGGGTAGGATCCAGTGTCTGTAGGTCCCCAATGTCTTTATTTATGAGTTCCATTATGATCCTCTCCATAGCTTTGCAGACAAGGCTCGTCAAGCTTATGGGGCTTTTTTTTTTTTTTTTTTTTTTTTTTTTTTTTTACTTCTGTGGAGCTTTTCTCCTCGGGCCTCTACTGGAAATGGAAATATGTCCAGCTAGACTAGCCCGGTCAACAAATGTAAAATAATAATAAAATAATAATTTCCAGGGTCCGTAGAAGCACCGCCTTTGTGGAGTGGGACCACAGTTGCCGTACACCATTCTTTGGGTAACGTATCCTGTAGTAAGGCTAAGATTAAACAGCAGCCTTATGTGTGGGTTTAGTTCCTCATTGAGTTCATGTAGCACACATCCGGGGACACCGTCCGGTCCCATTGATGCTGTGTTTTTTGCTTTAGAGAGAGCAGCTCTCACCTGGGCATCTGAGATGTTTGGGAGGCTAGACTCTGGTGGGATAGATATTTCTCCTTTGGGGAGGGAGGGAGAAATTTGCACTGAACCTGTCTGCCAGTATGTTGGCAATGTCTGTGGGTTCAGTGATTTTTTATCATTTTGGACTAATTCTGAGCATATCTGGGAGTTTCCACCCAGGTTTCTAACATAGCTAAAGAAGGCTTTATGATTGTCTTTTGTGTCATTAGCGATTTTTCTCTCAAAGTTGGCCTTGGATGATTTTATGAGTGATCGTAGTTTTTGCTAGTATTGATCAGAGATGCCTTCCCATTTAAGGATTTTGCTCTGTCATGTAGTAGCTTTCTCCTCTTGTTGTAGAGTTTGTTTATGGCTGGAGTCCACCAGACCGGGCGCCTGCCTTTGGTGGAAAGGGTCTTGATTTTATTAGGGATTGCTTGATCCATACATTCCTGGAGGTGCTCGTAGAAGGCATTTGTAAGGGTTTCAGCAGCGTGGGTTGTGGTTTCCACTGGCTCGGGGGCCTTGAAGGATACCACTCCAGTCTTAAGAAGTGTGAAGTTTGCTTTTGAGAAGTTCTTCACTGTGGTCTTTTTTGCTGGGGGTGGGGGCGGGAAAAATCAAGATGATACTTATATTTTGTAGCTCAGCTGCAGTCACAACTTCTCTAGTCTGCACTGTATTACCCGGTGTGGCTGATTGTTTCACATATCAACTAAATTGTGTTTGCCATTTGTAATTTTGTTTACTTGTAATCTTATAAAAAGCATGATTATGTGAAATATGTTTATGAATTTGAGAGTTAAATTCTTTAGTTAACTGTTTTAGAGTTTGTTGACTTAATATAGTCAAACATAATAACTATATTACAATCAGACTCAATTATAATTGCTTCTAATCATTGTCCAATATATTAGCACAACTACAGATTATACATTCCAGAGCAATAGTAAATCTAATGTATTAGAGATGACTTTTTGAGATGGTGATACTAGATGCTATAAATGTAGAGAACTGAAAGGAATGCTATAAGACCTTTCAAATGTCAGTAAAGAGCTGTTTGAAAGAAAATGTTATAAGGCAAATTGTTGGCTACAGAATCATTTCATAAATTCAACAAGGGAAGTTTGAGAAATAGTTTTCATAAAAGGAATAGTTAATTATTTTTCAATGATTTCTATTTGGTCATACACTCTTAACTGAATAGAGTATGATTGCAGAGCAGTGGGATTAAGGAGGTTTTCCTTCCTCACAATGTTGTGTGATCTCCAAGTTAGTATACCAAGTGATACAGGGGTGTGTGTGTGAGGGTGGGGGAGGGGCAGAGGGGTTGTCTTCACTACATAAGTTCTGCTTTTGTATATTTTCACTCTAGTAAGTGGTTTACAGTGTCAAACAGTATTCCATAGAACAAATTACAAAATAAATTGGATCAGCTTTTAACCACAGATCGTTTAACAATGTATGCAGAGGACATAATAAGCTTATGCAGAGAGGTAGTAACAAAGTAGTACGTACATAAGACAGCAACACTTGGCCATTTAACAGGTCGATCATACAATGCAATAGAAATCAAAATACAGCTGCAGTAGTATACAAGGAAGTAGGAAGGGCATACAGTAAGCGGTGTAGGTATAAGCATGCAGTTTGATGGGAAGTTATTAGCCCATGTCAGAAAACAGCAACACATATGTGTTTTGCAAGGAAATTAACTTAGCACATTTTAAGGATACTTAATCACTAGACAGTTTTGATGTTTTGGATAAAGTTTCACGCTGCAGAAGCTAGCTCTGAGAAAGCTTTTTCTCCTGTTGCTTTGGAACAGTATGCCCTTGAGAGTAATATTGCATTGTCTGTAGTTGAGTGAAGATGATAAATGGTTTGTCTGTACCATGGTTTATCTGGCAGAGGTGGAGAGTAGAAGCATGTTAGTAGTTTGTATGTGAAGCAATTAATTAGCAGTGTGATATTTTCAGTTATAGGGAGCCATATTGATTTTTCAAGTTAGTAGAACAGATAGCAGTAAAAATACAACTCTGGAACGCCTCTGAAAAGAGACTACTAATCTAGTGGGACTATCCTGGTCAACTATGGATGGATGAATGAATGAATGAATACATAAATTAATAAAAATATTCTCCAGTGATATAACTCTGCAGATTCTGTTTACTGTCATTTGAAGGCTATTGGAGTTCACAGCTGATAAAAGTGGGCAGGCTATATTCTAATTTGTGCATTATCATTTGTAAATCTAGGACTTTTTTCTATTTAGTGAGAAATAGATCTGAGTATTTACATGCTAGCTTTAGCTGATATAGAGCAGTTTTAATGATATTCTGCACATTTGGTAAATGTTAGTTTTTGATCCAGAGATACACCTAGGTATGTTTATTCTTCAAGTATTGATAAAGGTAAATCATGGGGGTCAGTAATGTGTACTGAGAGGTTAGATTTCAATTTCTGATGGGCGCTGAATAGTATAGCAATGTCCTGTTTCTTTTACAGTTGAGTACCAGTTGGATATTTGTCAAACATCTCCAGAGAGAACTGAAGTCAAGTTGCATATTTTCTTATAACCTGGAAAGTGAAATGATATATTGTAGTACAATGACATTGTCCTCAAACATGTGTAGTTCAGGTTTGGTAGATTGAAAGGTAAATCACTGATGAAAATGGAGAATGCTACAGATCCCAGGACTGATCTTTGTTGTACTCCTGAGAAGGTCCAATTGGCTGAAGTGTTAGGCCCATGATGGGAGGTTAGCATAATGGTTAATGTATTTACCTTACAGACATAAGGTGCAGGGTTTGATTCTCACATGGGATAATTGGCTTGGCTTAAAATGTCCCCAAAGGGCAGTTAGCCTAGTATGAATTTATGTTAAACAGATGTTTTTTACATACATAATTAGATAGTTATTGTAGGGCAATATCACCTATACCAAAATAAGCAGGTGTAAGATCATGGTTAACTGAATCAAATGAATGCTTTGGGTCAATAAAGAAGGCACTCATTAGCTTACCTACTTCCATTTTCTGAAAGATGTAATTAATAACTAAAAATATTGCTGTTTGTGTATTGTATTTGTTATGAAATCCATGTTTGACAATCGGTTGTATTCTGAGACATAGTCCATGAATTGATTGTGTAGCAGCTTTTCATTTATTTTTGCTCAAGGGCATAAAATGGCAATTAATCTGTTGCCTGATACTGAAGAAGGGTTTTTGACTTTGGGTACTGGAGTGTTGGTAAATTGCTTTCAGCAGTAAGTGATGGGATATTTTGTCAGCGTTACACTCAGAATGCACTGTAATGGCTTGTGAATTTATTTTGTGGACATAGGAATGAATTTTGGGTGCATTGTTTATTGCATATCTGATTTGTTTGTATCAATCATATTTAATTATTTTCATACATACATAGCAAAGATGCTTTTAAAGTAAAAAGATGGGAGGTCACATATGCTAAATTTGGTATTTTTTGTGGTGTTGCCTGGCTAAGGGTTATGCATGTTGTACAGTAAGGAAGTTGAGGATATGAAGGAGTTTATGGTATTAAGTATATCTGATTGCAAAATGTCTTGATCACTGATGGTTGTTTGCGGTTTATTTGTTATAGTTTTAAATATCCTCCAGAATTATTTAGTATTAAAATGGCATGAAAGTTGTTTGTTTTTTGGGTAGGATGCTCTAGCTGCATCCATGACAATATACGCTTTTTATTTCATGTGGTAATATACAAGTTTGTTGTTGTTATTGGCCTGGTCTAATTTAAGACTTGTTCATGTTATTTCAAAAGCTTTTTGATGAATGAGTAAGCAAGAGGCATGTAATATTTTCAACTCTTCATAGGATCATGGGTATATACCAGGCTAATGACCACCAGGGTCTTTATAAGCTTAGTCATGCAAACCAACCTAATTGCATCCCTATGGATCATGAGAATTTATTAGGAGGGGCTATGCTAGTTAGGAAGTTTCTAGGGGTTATGTGGAGTGTGGGTTAGCTTTGGTCATTACTGTCTACCTCTGTCTATCAGAGGCATTGAAAAGACCTAGGGTGAATTTCTAATTTGCCATCTATTGATAACGTTTATATTTAAATAGGATTAGGGATGTATTCTGCTTCATATGGATGGGGAACCTGTTCCAGAGCAAGGAAATTCTCTGAGACAACTATCTGTCTCTCAAACATCTTACTTATGTCACAAGCAAAATTTAAATCTTTGGATCTAGTGGTTTTGAGGCTGTCAGTTTTGTAGATGTGCAAAAGGTCCATCAGAGATGGATCTGAGAATGCCTTGTATCCCAAGCATAGATCACCTCTCAGTAACATGTAGGGATAGGGTTTTAAGGCGATCTATACAGGACAATGTGTTTATACCCTGGATTCTCTTGGTAAGGAACCTTTGTGGGCATTGCAACTGTTGCACATGTCTGGTCTGGTCAGGTACATGCTGAAGGGGACAAAATACTTGATGGGTCTTGTGACGTCCCCTCTCTGGGCCAGTAATCAATGAGCCTGAATCCTCATCACTGACACTGGAGAGGGATATTCACTTGGAATACAAATGGGGATACTCAGTATTTCCAGATGCAGACCTCTCTGGATCAAGCATCATTTCCTTTAAGAGCACAAAGGGAACACAGTCAGCCTGGGTTCTTGATTTCTCTGTCTCCCTCCAGGTCCCCAGTAAGACTCCCACTGGCACAACTTCAGAGTTAAGTCCTCAGCCGAGTGCTCAAGCGAAGTCCTCCACCACTCTCTCGGTGAAACCAGTGCTTTGTATCCCTTCTGCAAGTACCTGACACACACACTCTTTGAGGTTTAATTTTCACACATACTGCTGGGAAAGGCTGATGCAGATTATATACTCTACCAACTCTGCCCACACTATAAGGTAGATTCATTGCCACCAGTCAGTTACTATAAGGCTCTTAAAGGGGTATCCAGTTATATTGAGTGAAATTAATATTAATACAAATGGTAATGTTTACCAAGCAGCCAGACTTCAGGAGTGGCCATAGTTATCACCAAATAAATATGTGCAAATAAGCAAACAAAAAGCACCAGTTCCAAAACGACAAGGCTCAAAATAAAAGTAGAGGTTTATTAGGGCTCGTAACCACAACCCTGTAGACACAATAAGGAAATACGCAGTGTAAAATCACATCAAACGTTTCGTCAAGCCTTCTTCAGATAATACAAACAAGTAAAGCTCATTGTCAGTTACTTAAATACATTTGAATGTAATTGAATCAACACATACAACCAATGAAATAGGAAGATTAATTACATAGTAGAATAATTGTAAAATTAAACTAAAACTGGAAAAATGCCTTTTACAATACAAAAGTGTAACTCTAAAACCTATTCACATCTATAGTCAAATTTAATAAGTGCAAATTTAAACCTCATTCATAATTTATAATTTAAAACCTTCATAAAGTTTATAACATAACAAATTGTTAAGTAAACAATACTACACTCTACTGGCCAAAATTAATATTGCAACTTCCAATTTCTTAAAGGAAATAAATAGAAAAAAATGTATAGAAAAATGTATATTTGATATAATATGCTAATGTCAATTATAAAACTTTTTTAAAAACCTTTTTTATTTAAAAAAACTTTTTAAAAAATACTTCTAAAATTAAACTATTATAATTTAGCTGCCCTTAATTTTAATACAGGTGCTAAAGACACCATGTCGTTGATCCCAGGATATTTATTTGATTCCAAAATAATCTGCCAAAATAATTCTCTGTACTCCAGTAATGTTTCCCACATTCCACCTCTCGGGTCAGTGGGTACTACTTCGACAACAAAAAATTCAAAGCTAGAACCTTTACAGATTAATGTGTGTTTATACACAGAATTGTTGGCACATGATGTTCTAATATCATATACATGTTCGTAAATCCTTTGTTTGATTCTTCTTTCGCTTTTACCCACATAAAAGGCATTACAGTTTTTACACAAAGCGATGTAAATAATCCCTTTTGTATTACAGTTAACAAAGGATTCACACACCAAAGTTTTGTTCCTTGCTACTAAGTGGCAGTTATTACCTGTTTTTAAATATGTACAATACCTACAGGCACCACATTTAAAAAACCCAACTTTTTTCTTCTTCTTATCAGCGGTTCCTCTACAACTCGTCTCTATAATTCCTTTTATGTTGTTACCTTTCTTATAAATAAATTTTATGTCATGCTCAAAAATATGACCAAGATCCGATACTTGGGAAAAGTTGTTCCATTCCTTTTCAAATATTTTCTTCACTATGCTAGATTGACCATCATAGGTAGTAATGAGACCAAACGAAACCATCGTTGGGGTCACTATCTGAATGTGTTCCGACTACTATTTCTGACTTACCAAGTATAGGTGCAAATCTAGTTTTTCTCCCCTCCAGGACTTCATTCTTAATGTCCTCAAATAATACTTGTGGGTATCCTCTTTGTATAAACATCTTGTACAAATTTTCACATTCACTCCTGAAAATTTCATCATCTGAAGTCATTCTACATATTCGGACTAACTGTCCTTTCAACACACTTTTTTTCTGATGAAACGGGTGGGAACTAGAAAAGTGCAAATAAGTGTTTGAAAATGTCTCCTTTCTATGTACCTTTGAAACAAATTGACCATCTGCCTTGGTGATGTTAACATCCAGGTAACATAGCCCACCGGGGTCAAAGTTCCTTGTAAACTGAAGAAAATGTGTAGTCTCATTGATGTATTCTACGAATATATCAAAATCTTCCTTTGTACCTTTCCAGAAGAAACATAAATCATCTAAGAATCTACAGTACAAGGTCCACTTATCAAGAAACCTTGGAATCAAAATGTATTTGTTCTCCCAGTATGCCATAATTATGTTTGCATACGTAGGTGCACAATGAGACCCCATGGCTACTCCCTTTGTCTGTCTGTAGTATTCACCTTCAAAAAATAGGAAGTTGTACTTTAAAACAACTTCCATAAGAACTAAAATAGTAGTAAATTCACTTTGGGAAATGTTCTTTAAGGGTAACAACATCTCTTCAAACCACGTTAAACCAGTTTCATGTGGGATACTTGTAAATAAATCTACAACATCCAATGTACCAAATCCTGTTGTATCTTCATACATAAAGGTTTCTATTTTTCTAAGAAAATCCCATGAGTCTTTTAAAATGTTCTTGTTCTCATTTACCAAATGTTTTATCTTCACGTCAATATACTTAGCAAGGGGTGCAGTAATAGATCCTTCGGAGGAGACAATAGCTCTAAGAGGTGGGTCATTTAAATCTTTGTGCACCTTCGGAATCCCAAATATACATGGCATTTTAGGTTTCGTTACAGTCAAAAAGTTAAAGGTTTTTTGGTCAATAGATCCTTCTAATAGTAGGTCTTGCAATATTCCCCTTATCCTACTATATGCAATATGTATTTCATTCAAAGAGGTCCTGCTGTATTTGTCTGTGTTGTTTAAAATATCTAACATTTTTCCTTCATACATAAAACGATCCATAAAAACAACCCCCCCGCCTTTATCAGGTTTCATAATCCTTATAGATCTGTCCTTGCTCACAGTTTCCAAAATTTTCTCCTCCTTGTCAGATAAATTAGGACGGACATATTGCTGGGATAAAGACTTCCTCAATTCATGTTCAATCTTTAATTCAAAGTTTCTTAACTGGGGGTGTAGAGGGGGGTTAAATGTACTCTTGTGTCTTAGTTCATCACATGTACCTGTAGTACTATTACCCTTAAAAAATATTTCCAAGTTTTTCTTTCTGATAAAGAGTTTAATATCCACTAGTAGTTTGAACAAATTAGTCCTACGTTGTGGTATAAACCCAAAACCTTTGGAAAATACTTCAAAATGTGTGGTAGTGAGTGTAGTATTTGAGTAGTTAAATATATTAAAATCATTGTATGTCCATTTTTTACCCTCATTCAAAATCCCTAGTACCGGTTCCACTGTCCGTGCCTCCAAGATGGGTGCCCCCCCCCTCCGTGTGTAGTTTTTTGAATTGTAATTTACAGGTTCCTTCTGCATCAATCTCTCAGATCTACATAAAGGGGGAAACTCTTCAACGTCAATATCATCATCTACATGTGTGGGACTGCTATGTGATACATCTTGCTCATTTTCATTTTGTATATCAAAGTTAACCCTCCTATTCCAAAACTTAGGTTTGGGGTATTGTACCTTATTTTTATATTCATACATGTCCCTCTCAATTTTACCAAATTTCCTATTTTGTACTTCTATGCAATGGGATTCAATGTCATTAAGTAATCTTTTGTACTTAGCTTTGTTTTCTTCTACAGTAAACAAAAGATCATTAATTACTGCTTTGTTGGTTTCTTCAATTATGTTAGACAGTTTAGACATTTCATTCTCATTATTTAAAATTATGGCCTCCATAATCGCAAAACCACAATCATCAAATGCTTTTAACAAATTGTTGTGAAAATCAGTTCCTTCATGTACATTATTTGGGTACTTGCTTACCCTCAAACCTTTAGGCACTATTTCAAGTTTTAAACAGTGCCTAAGGTACGCATTGTCCATCTCAAGCATCTTGTATTTGTTTAAATAGAAGTGCAGTTCTTTAGTCATTTGATTATAGTTTCCCTGACTGTAACGAAACCTAAAATACCATGTATATTTGGGATTCCGAAGGTGCACAAAGATTTAAATGACCCACCTCTTAGAGCTATTGTCTCCTCCGAAGGATCTATTACTGCACCCCTTGCTAAGTATATTGACGTGAAGATAAAACATTTGGTAAATGAGAACAAGAACATTTTAAAAGTCTCATGGGATTTTCTTAGAAAAATAGAAACCTTTATGTATGAAGATACAACAGGATTTGGTACATTGGATGTTGTAGATTTATTTACAAGTATCCCACATGAAACTGGTTTAACGTGGTTTGAAGAGATGTTGTTACCCTTAAAGAACATTTCCCAAAGTGAATTTACTACTATTTTAGTTCTTATGGAAGTTGTTTTAAAGTACAACTTCCTATTTTTTGAAGGTGAATACTAAAGACAGACAAAGGGAGTAGACATGGGGTCTCATTGTGCACCTACGTATGCAAACATAATTATGGCATACTGGGAGAACAAATACATTTTGATTCCAAGGTTTCTTGATAAGTGGACCTTGTACTGTAGATTCTTAGATGATTTATGTTTCTTCTGGAAAGGTACAAAGGAAGATTTTGATATATTCGTAGAATACATCAATGAGACTACACATTTTCTTCAGTTTACAAGGAACTTTGACCCCAGTGGGCTATGTTACCTGGATGTTAACATCACCAAGGCAGATGGTCAATTTGTTTCAAAGGTACATAGAAAGGAGACATTTTCAAACACTTATTTGCACTTTTCTAGTTCCCACCCGTTTCATCAGAAAAAAAGTGTGTTGAAAGGACAGTTAGTCCGAATATGTAGAATGACTTCAGATGATGAAATTTTCAGGAGTGAATGTGAAAATTTGTACAAGATGTTTATACAAAGAGGATACCCACAAGTATTATTTGAGGACATTAAGAATGAAGTCCTGGAGGGGAGAAAAACTAGATTTGCACCTATACTTGGTAAGTCAGAAATAGTAGTCGGAACACATTCAGATAGTGACCCCAACGATGGTTTCGTTTCGGGTCTCATTACTACCTATGATGGTCAATCTAGCATAGTGAAGAAAATATTTGAAAAGGAATGGAACAACTTTTCCCAAGTATCGGATCTTGGTCATATTTTTGAGCATGACATAAAATTTATTTATAAGAAAGGTAACAACATAAAAGGAATTATAGAGACAAGTTGTAGAGGAACCGCTGATAAGAAGAAGAAAAAAGTTGGGGTTTTTAAATGTGGTGCCTGTAGGTATTGTACATATTTAAAAACAGGTAATAACTGCCACTTAGTAGCAAGGAACAAAACTTTGGTGTGTGAATCCTTTGTTAACTGTAATACAAAAGGGATTATTTACATCGCTTTGTGTAAAAACTGTAATGCCTTTTATGTGGGTAAAAGCGAAAGAAGAATCAAACAAAGGATTTATTTAACATGTATATGATATTAGAACATCATGTGCCAACAATTCTGTGTATAAACACACATTAATCTGTAAAGGTTCTAGCTTTGAATTTTTTGTTGTCGAAGTACCCACTGACCCGAGAGGTGGAATGTGGGAAACATTACTGGAGTACAGAGAATTATTTTGGCAGATTATTTTGGAATCAAATAAATATCCTGGGATCAACGACATGGTGTCTTTAGCACCTGTATTAAAATTAAGGGCAGCTAAATTATAATAGTTTAATTTTAGAAGTATTTTTTAAAAAGTTTTTTTAAATAAAAAAGGTCTTTAAAAAAGTTTTATAATTGACATTAGCATATTATATCAAATATACATTTTTCTATACATTTTTTTCTATTTATTTCCTTTAAGAAATTGGAAGTTGCAATATTAATTTTGGCCAGTAGAGTGTAGTATTGTTTACTTAACAATTTGTTATGTTATAAACTTTATGAAGGTTTTAAATTATAAATTATGAATGAGGTTTAAATTTGCACTTATTAAATTTGACTATAGATGTGAATAGGTTTTAGTTACACTTTTGTATTGTAAAAGGCATTTTTCCAGTTTTAGTTTAATTTTACAATTATTCTACTATGTAATTAATCTTCCTATTTCATTGGTTGTATGTGTTGATTCAATTACATTCAAATGTATTTAAGTAACTGACAATGAGCTTTACTTGTTTGTATTATCTGAAGAAGGCTTGACGAAACGTTTGATGTGATTTTACACTGCGTATTTCCTTATTGTGTCTACAAGGTTGTGGTTACGAGCCCTAATAAACCTCTACTTTTATTTTGAGCCTTGTCGTTTTGGAACTGGTGCTTTTTGTTTGGTTATTTGTGCAGCCAGCACCTTCCTTTAATACGTTCATTTTGTACAGCATGGATGCCTCAACGACGAGTGCTCAAGAAGGCGAGGGCAGAAGAAATGAAATTGGTGAGCTGCGTAAGCTTGTTGGACAGCTTACCCAGCTAGTTGGTCTCCTGACGCCAGTCAGCCAATCCGTGGCGACGTTTTTGAACTCTATCTCTTTGCCTGGGAACCAGGAAGCTTTGAGGCTTACAGCTCCGAATGGGGACATGGCCGAGCATATTGAAAACGGAGAAAATAACGCAAACGAACAGGATACAACTAATTTGGATCTACTTAACGACTTTCCATGCTTTTCATTTGATGACACGCAGGACAGGCGTCCTTTGCCACAACGGCGTGCTGCTAGTAAAACCAATGACACTACTAGTAGACAACGGTCTAATCAAGGTACTGAAACTTTATTTTGTGAAATTATTAATGGAAAGTTTGATTTTTCAAACAAAAAGAGCGTTACCACTCAAAAGGGAAACTATTATCAAATGACTAAAGAACTGCACTTCTATTTAAACAAATACAAGATGCTTGAGATGGACAATGCGTACCTTAGGCACTGTTTGAAGCTTGAAATAGTGCCTAAAGGTTTGAGGGTAAGCAAGTACCCAAATAATGTACATGAAGGAACTGATTTTCACAATAATTTGTTAAAAGCATTTGATGATTGTGGTTTTGCGATTATGGAAGCCATAATTTTAAACAATGAGAATGAAATGTCTAAACTGTCTAACACAATTGAAGAAACCAACAAAGCAGTAATTAATGATCTTTTGTTTACTGTAGAAGAAAACAAAGCTAAGTACAAAAGATTACTTAAGGACATTGAATCCCATTGTATAGAAGTACAAAATAGGAAATTTGGTAAAATTGAGAGGGACATGTATGAATATAAAAATAAGGTACAATACCCCAAACCTAAGTTTTGGAATAGGAGGGTTAACTTTGATACACAAAATGAAAATGAGCAAGATGTATCACATAGCAGTCCCACACATGTAGATGATGATATTGACGTTGAAGAGTTTCCCCCTTTACGTAGATCTGAGAGATTGATGCAGAAGGAACCTGTAAATTACAATTCAAAAAACTACACACGGAGGGGGGGGCACCCATCTTGGAGGCACGAACAGTGGAACCGGTACTAGGGATTTTGAATGAGGGTAAAAAATGGACATACAATGATTTTAATATATTTAACTACTCAAATACTACACTCACTACCACACATTTTGAAGTATTTTCCAAAGGTTTTGGGTTTATACCACAACGTAGGACTAATTTGTTCAAACTACTAGTGGATATTAAACTCTTTATCAGAAAGAAAAACTTGGAAATATTTTTTAAGGGTAATAGTACTACAGGTACATGTGATGAACTAAGACGCAAGAGTACATTTAACCCCCCTCTACACCCCCAGTTAAGAAACTTTGAATTAAAGATTGAACATGAATTGAGGAAGTCTTTATCCCAGCAATATGTCCGTCCTAATTTATCTGACAAGGAGGAGAAAATTTTGGAAACTGTGAGCAAGGACAGATCTATAAGGATTATGAAACCTGATAAAGGCGGGGGGTTGTTTTTATGGATCGTTTTATGTATGAAGGAAAAATGTTAGATATTTTAAACAACACAGACAAATACAGCAGGACCTCTTTGAATGAAATACATATTGCATATAGTAGGATAAGGGGAATATTGCAAGACCTACTATTAGAAGGATCTATTGACCAAAAAACCTTTAACTTTTTGACTGTAACGAAACCTAAAATACCATGTATATTTGGGATTCCGAAGGTGCACAAAGATTTAAATGACCCACCTCTTAGAGCTATTGTCTCCTCCGAAGGATCTATTACTGCACCCCTTGCTAAGTATATTGACGTGAAGATAAAACATTTGGTAAATGAGAACAAGAACATTTTAAAAGACTCATGGGATTTTCTTAGAAAAATAGAAACCTTTATGTATGAAGATACAACAGGATTTGGTACATTGGATGTTGTAGATTTATTTACAAGTATCCCACATGAAACTGGTTTAACGTGGTTTGAAGAGATGTTGTTACCCTTAAAGAACATTTCCCAAAGTGAATTTACTACTATTTTAGTTCTTATGGAAGTTGTTTTAAAGTACAACTTCCTATTTTTTGAAGGTGGATAGTACAGACAGACAAAGGGAGTAGCCATGGGGTCTCATTGTGCACCTACGTATGCAAACATAATTATGGCATACTGGGAGAACAAATACATTTTGATTCCAAGGTTTCTTGATAAGTGGACCTTGTACTGTAGATTCTTAGATGATTTATGTTTCTTCTGGAAAGGTACAAAGGAAGATTTTGATATATTCGTAGAATACATCAATGAGACTACACATTTTCTTCAGTTTACAAGGAACTTTGACCCCGGTGGGCTATGTTACCTGGATGTTAACATCACCAAGGCAGATGGTCAATTTGTTTCAAAGGTACATAGAAAGGAGACATTTTCAAACACTTATTTGCACTTTTCTAGTTCCCACCCGTTTCATCAGAAAAAAAGTGTGTTGAAAGGACAGTTAGTCCGAATATGTAGAATGACTTCAGATGATGAAATTTTCAGGAGTGAATGTGAAAATTTGTACAAGATGTTTATTCAAAGAGGATACCCACAAGTATTATTTGAGGACATTAAGAATGAAGTCCTGGAGGGGAGAAAAACTAGATTTGCACCTATACTTGGTAAGTCAGAAATAGTAGTCGGAACACATTCAGATAGTGACCCCAACGATGGTTTCGTTTCGGGTCTCATTACTACCTATGATGGTCAATCTAGCATAGTGAAGAAAATATTTGAAAAGGAATGGAACAACTTTTCCCAAGTATCGGATCTTGGTCATATTTTGAGCATGACATAAAATTTATTTATAAGAAAGGTAACAACATAAAAGGAATTATAGAGACGAGTTGTAGAGGAACCGCTGATAAGAAGAAGAAAAAAGTTGGGGTTTTTAAATGTGGTGCCTGTAGGTATTGTACATATTTAAAAACAGGTAATAACTGCCACTTAGTAGCAAGGAACAAAACTTTGGTGTGTGAATCCTTTGTTAACTGTAATACAAAAGGGATTATTTACATCGCTTTGTGTAAAAACTGTAATGCCTTTTATGTGGGTAAAAGCAAAAGAAGAATCAAACAAAGGATTTACGAACATGTATATGATATTAGAACATCATGTGCCAACAATTCTCTGTATAAACACACATTAATCTGTAAAGGTTCTAGCTTTGAATTTTTTGTTGTCGAAGTAGTACCCACTGACCCGAGAGGTGGAATGTGGGAAACATTACTGGAGTACAGAGAATTATTTTGGCAGATTATTTTGGAATCAAATAAATATCCTGGGATCAACGACATGGTGTCTTTAGCACCTGCATTAAAATTAAGGGCAGCTAAATTATAATAGTTTAATTTTAGAAGTATTTTTTAAAAAGTTTTTTTAAATAAAAAAGGTTTTTAAAAAAGTTTTATAATTGACATTAGCATATTATATCAAATATACATTTTTCTATACATTTTTTTCTATTTATTTCCTTTAAGAAATTGGAAGTTGCAATATTAATTTTGGCCAGTAGAGTGTAGTATTGTTTACTTAACAATTTGTTATGTTATAAACTTTATGAAGGTTTTAAATTATAAATTATGAATGAGGTTTAAATTTGCACTTATTAAATTTGACTATAGATGTGAATAGGTTTTAGAGTTACACTTTTGTATTGTAAAAGGCATTTTTCCAGTTTTAGTTTAATTTTACAATTATTCTACTATGTAATTAATCTTCCTATTTCATTGGTTGTATGTGTTGATTCAATTACATTCAAATGTATTTAAGTAACTGACAATGAGCTTTACTTGTTTGTATTATCTGAAGAAGGCTTGACGAAACGTTTGATGTGATTTTACACTGCGTATTTCCTTATTGTGTCTACAGGGTTGTGGTTACGAGCCCTAATAAACCTCTACTTTTATTTTGAGCCTTGTCGTTTTGGAACTGGTGCTTTTTGTTTGGTTATTTGTGCAGCCAGCACCTTCCTTTAATACGTTAAATATGTGCAAATACTATCAAAGCTTAAATATTTTCTAAAAAGGATCAGCCACAATAAAAAGTTTAAAAATATTTAATAATAAATAATAAAAGAACCTTAAAATACCAAATGTCTATTTACTGTAAACACCAGAGTTTCTGTAACAGGAAATATTGAAAATAACACAGCTGAAAAGAGTCACACAGTTACAGAGAAACAATACTTAACTATTCTCACTATATTTTCCTAACTCATTTAGAGAAGTACTATCAATGGTTACTTACTAGCACAAGGCAAGATGAAGTGGGTGAATGGTCTTCCTCCTTTGTCAGGTTCCAATAAAAGGCTATTCCTGAGACTTCCATCTCTGCTAATATTAAAATATTATTTCTGTACAGAATGACATCACATACATCTGGTCATCTGACTTCTGCTTCCCATGTTCCCACATTTCTAGAAGCTGTCAGGATTTAGCACCTATGTGTCACCGTACACACAGACAGGGCTTTGCTCAGATCTGCTGCAGCTGCTGGAAGTCATAAAAACATTTTAACACTTCTACTCCTACAAAGCTACTAAGCCATATGTCTTACAGACATTGCATCTCTGGCTTCATTCAAAACTGTGGGATAACATCTTTATTGTCTAGGTCAAGTAATTTTTAACTTCTTACTATTTTCAAAGTTTGCTGCAGCTGGATTTTGATTAACCTCCTCTCTTCCATTATCCTCTGTTAAAAAACTGGTGACTGGTCTCTTAGTGTAGGTGTTATCACCAATCCTGACTTCCTGAGTCCTGTCTGTGAGCCAGCTGGCAATCTAGCAAGTTATGTATGCTTACTTTTGTTAGGGGAAGAATCTGTTTTGTATGGATTCTAGTATGCTAAGAATTGTACTGAATGATACTCTTGGGCTGTTGTCTTTGTATAATATGTTTCAAGTTCAGGATCTAAGACTAACTCTGGCCACCAGTGATCATCTTGTGCAAACTGTTTTTGGTATAGTTGGTGATTTAAAAGCCTAGAAAGACATAACTGAATCAGATAATACAACTGTGTGACTGCATATCTGTGGGACCTTTGTCCAGTAAGGCTGTTAGTGTTTGAAGGGACATTCTTATTAGTTATGCTACCACTTAAGTGAGGTTGTGTTTGTAAAAGGACCTATTTAGTGCTGTTGTGGATCCTGCCAGTTCAGCCTGACATCTCCAAGAATAATTATTTTTTTTACTTGAGTTATTGAGGAAAATGTCAAGGTAGTATTTGTATAAGTTTAGTGAGACTAGAGGTGGAATGTATATCAAAGCTGTATTAATATTTAGGGCTTGTCCCAATATAATTTGGAACATAAACCAGCATGGCTCAGTGTCATTCTGAGATGTCGTACATTTGATTACTGTCATTTGTACTGTAGTGCTATTTTTAACTAGTAGTAGCACACCATCAACTGTTTTGCTTCCAGGTCTATTATAGTATAAACAGTGACAGCTGCCTCATATGACATTTGATATAAAATGTTGATCTTCTATCAAAGTTTTTGTAATGCCTAATTTGGTTGGATTGTGCTATGCTAGCTGTGATTGTAGAAATTGCCATGTATTGTTCATGCCATTTAGATTTATCTGGCTTTACCAGAAAGGCTCATCCAGACACTGCTACACTTTGCTGTGAAGGAAAGGTTAGTTTGCTTTTATTTTTTGTATTACTGTATTGCCTTTCTATATTTTGAATACTACAGTTTGTTTTCTTTACCTTGTGCTTTGCTTGCATTCGGTTTTAACAGCATATTAAAACTTCAAAAGAGACCACAGCTCTCTCTGTTCTGAGTCAGGCAGAAATAAGAACTGATTAATTAAGGACTCATTCATAAGACAGAAGAGGTCACTTAAGGTTAATCATTTGTTAACAGAGGGGGTGGAGCTAGGAACTAAAATTTCTATTTAAGGAGTAAACTAAAACATTTCAGAGCTTTACCAGAAAGGCTCATCCAGACTCTGCTACACTTTGCTGTGAAGGAAACGTTAGTTTGCTTTTATTTTTTGTATTACTGTATTGCCTTTCTATATTTTGAATACTGTAGTTTGTTTTCTTTACCTTGTGTTTTGCTTGCATTCTGTTTTAACAGCATATCAAAACTTCAAAAGAGACCACAGCTCTCTCTGTTCTGAATCAGGCAGAAATAAGAACTGATTAATTAAGGACTCATTCATAAGACAAAAGAGGTCACTTAAGGTTAATCACTTGTTAACAGAGGGGGTGGAGCTAGGAACTAAAATTTCTATTTAAGGATTAAACTAAAACATTTCAGAGCTTTACCAGAAAGGCTCATCCAGACTCTGCTACACTTTGCTGTGAAGGAAAGGTTAGTTTGCTTTTATATTTTGTATTACTGTATTGCCTTTCTCTATTTTGAATACTGTAGTTTGTTTTCTTTACCTTGTGTTTTGCTTGCATTCTGTTTTAACAGCATATCAAAACTTCAAAAGAGACCACAGCTCTCTCTGTTCTGAATCAGGCAGAAATAAGAACTGATGATTTAATGACTCATTCATAAGACAGAAGAGGTCACTTAAGGTTGATCACTTGTTAACAGAGGAGGTGGAGCTAGGAACTAAAATTTCTATTTAAGGAGTAAACTAAAACATTTCAGAGCTTTACCAGAAAGGCTCATCTAGACTCTGCTACACTTTGCTGTGAAGGAAAGGTTAGTTTGCTTTTATTTTTTGTATTACTGTATTGCCTTTCTATATTTTGAATACTGTAGTTTGTTTTCTTTACCTTGTGTTTTGCTTGCATTCTGTTTTAACAGCATATTAAAACTTCAAAAGTGACCACAACTCTCTCTGTTCTGAGTCAGGCAGAAATAAGAACTGATTAATTAAGGACTCATTCATAAGACAGAAGAGGTCACTTAAGGTTAATCACTTGTTAACAGAGGGGGTGGAGCTAGGAACTAAAATTTCTATTTAAGGAGTAAACTAAAACATTTCAGAGCTTTACCAGAAAGGCTCATCCAGACTCTGCTACACTTTGCTGTGAAGGAAAGGTTAGTTTGCTTTTATTTTAGTATTACTGTATTGCCTTTCTATATTTTGAATACTGTAGTTTGTTTTCTTTACCTTGTGTTTTGCTTGCATTCTGTTTTAACAGCATATTAAAACTTCAAAAGAGACCACAGCTCTTTCTGTTCTGAGTCAGGCAGAAATAAGAACTGATTAATTAAGGACTCATTCATAAGACAGAAGAGGTCACTTAAGGTTAATCACTTGTTAACAGAGGGGGTGGAGATAGGAGCTAAAATTTCTATTTAAGGAGTAAACTAAAACATTTCAGAGCTTTACCAGAAAGGCTCATCCAGACTCTGCTACACTTTGCTGTGAAGGAAAGGTTAGTTTGCTTTTATTTTTTGTATTACTGTATTGCCTTTCTATATTTTGAATACTGTAGTTTGTTTTCTTTACCTTGTGTTTTGCTTGCATTCTGTTTTAACAGCATATCAAAACTTCAAAAGAGACCACAGCTCTCCCTGTTCTGAATCAGGCAGAAATAAGAACTGATTAATTAAGGACTCATTCATAAGACAGAAGAGGTCACTTAAGGTTAATCACTTGTTAACAGAGGGGGTGGAGCTAGGAACTAAAATTTCTATTTAAGGAGTAAACTAAAACATTTCAGAGCTTTACCAGAAAGGCCCATCCAGACTCTGCTACACTTTGCTGTGAAGGAAAGGTTAGTTTGCTTTTATTTTTTGTATTACTGTATTGCCTTTCTATATTTTGAATACTGTAGTTTGTTTTCTTTACCTTGTGTTTTGCTTGCATTCTGTTTTAACAGCATATTAAAACTTCAAAAGAGACCACAGCTCTCTCTGTTCTGAGTCAGGCAGAAATAAGAACTGATGAATTAAGGACTCATTCATAAGACAGAAGAGGTCACTTAAGGTTAATCACTTGTTAACAGAGGGGGTGGAGTTAGGAACTAAAATTTCTATTTAAGGAGTAAACTAAAACATTTCAGAGCTTTACCAGAAAGGCTCATCCAGACTCTGCTACACTTTGCTGTGAAGGAAAGGTTAGTTTGCTTTTATTTTTGTATTACTGTATTGCCTTTCTATATTTTGAATACTGTAGTTTGTTTTCTTTACCTTGTGTTTTGCTTGCATTCTGTTTTAACAGCATATTAAAACTTCAAAAGAGACCACAGTTCTCTCTGTTCTGAGTCAGGCAGAAATAAGAACTGATGAATTAAGGACTCATTCATAAGACAGAAGAGGTCACTTAAGGTTAATAACTTGTTAACAGAGGGGGTGGAGCTAGGAACTAAAATTTCTATTTAAGGAGTAAACTAAAACATTTCAGAGCTTTACCAGAAAGGCTCATCTAGACTCTGCTACACTTTGCTGTGAAGGAAAGGTTAGTTTGCTTTTATTTTTTGTATTACTGTATTGCCTTTCTATATTTTGAATACTGTAGTTTGTTTTCTTTACCTTGTGTTTTGCTTGCATTCTGTTTTAACAGCATATTAAAACTTCAAAAGAGACCACAGCTCTCTCTGTTCTGAGTCAGGCAGAAATAAGAACTGATTAATTAAGGACTCATTCATAAGACAGAAGAGGTCACTTAAGGTTAATCACTTGTTAACAGAGGGGATGGAGATAGGAGCTAAAATTTCTATTTAAGGAGTAAACTAAAACATTTCAGAGCTTTACCAGAAAGGCTCATCCAGACTCTGCTACACTTTGCTGTGAAGGAAAGGTTAGTTTGCTTTTATTTTTTGTATTACTGTATTGCCTTTCTATATTTTGAATACTGTAGTTTGTTTTCTTTACCTTGTGTTTTGCTTGCATTCTGTTTTAACAGCATATTAAAACTTCAAAAGAGACCACAGCTCTCTCTGTTCTGAGTCAGGCAGAAATAAGAACTGATTAATAAACGACTCATTCATAAGACAGAAGAGGTCACTTAAGGTTAATCACTTGTTAACAGAGGGGGTGGAGCTAGGAACTAAAATTTCTATTTAAGGAGTAAACTAAAACATTTCAGAGCTTTACCAGAAAGGCTCATCCAGACTCTGCTACACTTTGCTGTGAAGGAAAGGTTAGTTTGCTTTTATTTTTTGTATTACTGTATTGCCTTTCTATATTTTGAATACTGTAGTTTGTTTTCTTTACCTTGTGTTTTGCTTGCATTCTGTTTTAACAGCATATCAACACTTCAAAAGAGACCACAGCTCTCTCTGTTCTAAATCAGGCAGAAATAAGAACTGATTAATTAAGGACTCATTCATAAGACAGAAGAGGTCACTTAAGGTTAATCACTTGTTAACAGAGGGGGTGGAGCTAGGAACTAAAATTTCTATTTAAGGAGTAAACTAAAACATTTCAGAGCTTTACCAGAAAGGCTCATCCAGACTCTGCTACACTTTGCTGTGAAGGAAATGTTAGTTTGCTTTTATTTTTTGTATTACTGTATTGCCTTTCTATATTTTGAATACTGTAGTTTAATTTCTTTACCTTGTGTTTTGCTTGCAATCTGTTTTAACAGCATATTAAAACTTCAAAAGAGACCACAGCTCTCTGTTCTGAGTCAGGCAGAAATAAGAACTGATTAATTAAGGACTCATTCATAAGACAGAAGAGGTCACTTAAGGTTAATCACTTGTTAACAGAGGGGGTGGAGCTAGGAACTAAAATTTCTATTTAAGGAGTAAACTAAAACATTTCAGAGCTTTACCAGAAAGGTTCATCCAGACTCTGCTACACTTTGCTGTGAAGGAAAGGTTAGTTTGCTTTTATTTTTTGTATTACTGTATTGCCTTTCTATATTTTGAATACTGTAGTTTGTTTTCTTTACCTTGTGCTTTGCTTGCATTCTGTTTTAACAGCATATTAAAACTTCAAAGGAGACCACAGCTCTCTCTGTTCTGAGTCAGGCAGAAATAAGAACTGATGAATTAAGGACTCATTCATAAGACAGAAGAGGTCACTTAAGGTTAATCACTTGTTAACAGAGGGGGTGGAGCTAGGAACTAAAATTTCTATTTAAGGAGTAAACTAAAACATTTCAGAGCTTTACCAGAAAGGCTCATCCAGATTCTGCTACACTTTGCTGTGAAGGAAAGGTTAGTTTGCTTTTATTTTTTGTATTACTGTATTGCCTTTCTATATTTTGAATACTGTAGTTTGTTTTCTTTACCTTGTGTTTTGCTTGCATTCTGTTTTAACAGCATATTAAAACTTCAAAGGAGACAACAGCTCTCTCTGTTCTGAGTCAGGCAGAAATAAGAACTGATTAATTAAGGACTCATTCATAAGACAGAAGAGGTCACTTAAGGTTAATCACTTGTTAACAGAGGGGGTGGAGCTCGGAACTAAAATTTCTATTTAAGGAGTAAATTAAAACATTTCAGAGCTTTACCAGAAAGGCTCATCCAGACTCTGCTACACTTTGCTGTGAAGGAAAGGTTAGTTTGCTTTTATTTTTTGTATTACTGTATTGCCTTTCTATATTTTGAATACTGTAGTTTGTTTTCTTTACCTTGTGTTTTGCTTGCATTCTGTTTTAACAGCATATCAAAACTTCAAAAGAGACCACAGCTCTCTCTGTTCTGAATCAGGCAGAAATAAGAACTGATTAATTAAGGACTCATTCATAAGACAGAAGAGGTCACTTAAGGTTAATCACTTGTTAACAGAGGGGGTGGAGCTAGGAACTAAAATTTCTATTTAAGGAGTAAACTAAAACATTTCAGAGCTTTACCAGAAAGGCCCATCTAGACTCTGCTACACTTTGCTGTGAAGGAAAGGTTAGTTTGCTTTTATTTTTTGTATTACTGTATTGCCTTTCTATATTTTGAATACTGTAGTTTGTTTTCTTTACCTTGTGTTTTGCTTGCATTCTGTTTTAACAGCATATTAAAACTTCAAAAGAGACCACAGCTCTCTCTGTTCTGAGTCAGGCAGAAATAAGAACTGATAAATTAAGGACTCATTCATAAGACAGAAGAGGTCACTTAAGGTTAATCACTTGTTAACAGAGGGGGTGGAGTTAGGAACTAAAATTTCTATTTAAGGAGTAAACTAAAACATTTCAGAGCTTTACCAGAAAGGCTCATCCAGACTCTGCTACACTTTAAAACATTTCAGAGCTTTACCAGAAAGGCTCATCCAGACTCTGCTACACTTTGCTGTGAAGGAAAGGTTAGTTTGCTTTTATTTTTTGTATTACTGTATTGCCTTTCTATATTTTGAATACTGTAGTTTGTTTTCTTTACCTTGTGTTTTGCTTGCATTCTGTTTTAACAGCATATTAAAACTTCAAAAGAGACCACAGTTCTCTGTTCTGAGTCAGGCAGAAATAAGAACTGATGAATTAAGGACTCATTCATAAGACAGAAGAGGTCACTTAAGGTTAATAACTTGTTAACAGAGGGGGTGGAGCTAGGAACTAAAATTTCTATTTAAGGAGTAAACTAAAACATTTCAGAGCTTTACCAGAAAGGCTCATCTAGACTCTGCTACACTTTGCTGTGAAGGAAAGGTTAGTTTGCTTTTATTTTGGTATTACTGTATTGCCTTTCTATATTTTGAATACTGTAGTTTGTTTTCTTTACCTTGTGTTTTGCTTGCATTCTGTTTTAACAGCATATTAAAACTTCAAAAGAGACCACAGCTCTCTCTGTTCTGAGTCAGGCAGAAATAAGAACTGATTAATTAAGGACTCATTCATAAGACAGAAGAGGTCACTTAAGGTTAATCACTTGTTAACAGAGGGGATGGAGATAGGAGCTAAAATTTCTATTTAAGGAGTAAACTAAAACATTTCAGAGCTTTACCAGAAAGGCTCATCCAGACTCTGCTACACTTTGCTGTGAAGGAAAGGTTAGTTTGCTTTTATTTTTTGTATTACTGTATTGCCTTTCTATATTTTGAATACTGTAGTTTAATTTCTTTACCTTGTGTTTTGCTTGCATTCTGTTTTAACAGCATATTAAAACTTCAAAAGAGACCACAGCTCTCTCTGTTCTGAGTCAGGCAGAAATAAGAACTGATTAATTAAGGACTCATTCATAAGACAGAAGAGGTCACTTAAGGTTAATCACTTGTTAACAGAGGGGGTGGAGCTAGGAACTAAAATTTCTATTTAAGGAGTAAACTAAAACATTTCAGAGCTTTACCAGAAAGGCTCATCCAGACTCAGCTACACTTTGCTGTGAAGGAAAGGTTAGTTTGCTTTTATTTTTGTATTACTGTATTGCCTTTTTATATTTTGAATACTGTAGTTTGTTTTCTTTACTTTGTGCTTTGATTGCATTCTGTTTTAACAGCATATTAAAACTTCAAAAGAGACCACAGCTCTCTCTGTTCTGAGTCAGGCAGAAATAAGAACTGATTAATTAAGGACTCATTCATAAGACAGAAGAGGTCACTTAAGGTTAATCACTTGTTAACAGAGGGGGTGGAGCTAGGAACTAAAATTTCTATTTAAGGAGTAAACTAAAACATTTCAGAGCTTTACCAGAAAGGCTCATCCAGATTCTGCTACACTTTGCTGTGAAGGAAAGGTTAGTTTGCTTTTATTTTTTGTATTACTGTATTGCCTTTCTATATTTTGAATACTGTAGTTTGTTTTCTTTACCTTGTGTTTTGCTTGCATTCTGTTTTAACAGCATATTAAAACTTCAAAGGAGACCACAGCTCTCTCTGTTCTGAGTCAGGCAGAAATAAGAACTGATTAATTAAGGACTCATTCATAAGACAGAAGAGGTCACTTAAGGTTAATCACTTGTTAACAGAGGGGGTGGAGCTCGGAACTAAAATTTCTATTTAAGGAGTAAATTAAAACATTTCAGAGCTTTACCAGAAAGGCTCATCCAGACTCTGCTACACTTTGCTGTGAAGGAAAGGTTAGTTTGCTTTTATTTTTTTATTACTGTATTGCCTTTCTATATTTTGAATACTGTAGTTTGTTTTCTTTACCTTGTGTTTTGCTTGCATTCTGTTTTAACAGCATATCAAAACTTCAAAAGAGACCACAGCTCTCTCTGTTCTGAATCAGGCAGAAATAAGAACTGATTAATTAAGGACTCATTCATAAGACAGAAGAGGTCACTTAAGGTTAATCACTTGTTAACAGAGGGGGTGGAGCTAGGAACTAAAATTTCTATTTAAGGAGTAAACTAAAACATTTCAGAGCTTTACCAGAAAGGCCCATCTAGACTCTGCTACACTTTGCTGTGAAGGAAAGGTTAGTTTGCTTTTATTTTTGTATTACTGTATTGCCTTTCTATATTTTGAATACTGTAGTTTGTTTTCTTTACCTTGTGTTTTGCTTGCATTCTGTTTTAACAGCATATTAAAACTTCAAAAGAGACCACAGCTCTCTCTGTTCTGAGTCAGGCAGAAATAAGAACTGATGAATTAAGGACTCATTCATAAGACAGAAGAGGTCACTTAAGGTTAATCACTTGTTAACAGAGGGGTGGAGTTAGGAACTAAAATTTCTATTTAAGGAGTAAACTAAAACATTTCAGAGCTTTACCAGAAAGGCTCATCCAGACTCTGCTACACTTTGCTGTGAAGGAAAGGTTAGTTTGCTTTTATTTTTGTATTACTGTATTGCCTTTCTATATTTTGAATACTGTAGTTTGTTTTCTTTACCTTGTGTTTTGCTTGCATTCTGTTTTAACAGCATATTAAAACTTCAAAAGAGACCACAGTTCTCTGTGTTCTGAGTCAGGCAGAAATAAGAACTGATGAATTAAGGACTCATTCATAAGACAGAAGAGGTCACTTAAGGTTAATAACTTGTTAACAGAGGGGGTGGAGCTAGGAACTAAAATTTCTATTTAAGGAGTAAACTAAAACATTTCAGAGCTTTACCAGAAAGGCTCATCTAGACTCTGCTACACTTTGCTGTGAAGGAAAGGTTAGTTTGCTTTTATTTTTGTATTACTGTATTGCCTTTCTATATTTTGAATACTGTAGTTTGTTTTCTTTACCTTGTGTTTTGCTTGCATTCTGTTTTAACAGCATATTAAAACTTCAAAAGAGACCACAGCTCTCTCTGTTCTGAGTCA
>NC_056738.1:542100167-542164889 GCF_019279795.1 Protopterus annectens | reverse complement strand
ACTGTACGAGCACATCCACTCATGCATGAATTGTGCCATCCCAAATAGAACCAAAATGCTCTCATCCAAAAAAAGGAAGCCAATCTGGTGGTCCCTTGCCATAAACAAACTTTGCAACAAAAGGAAGAAACTATTGCAGAAAAGAGGAAAATCCCAGGATGCAAAAAACTCCCTTACTAGCCTCAGTAAGAAACTGAGATGCATCATAAAATCCTCCAAAGCTAGTTACGAAAATAAAATTGCCAAAGATTCCAAAGACAACCACAAAGCATTCTATAACTATGTCAAGAATCTAAATGGCAATGCTCAGATCTGCTCTGAGCTAAAACAGAATGGCATTAAATATACTGATCCGAAGGATATTGCCAATATCCTGGCAGATCGATTCAGTGCCAACTTCACCCCCCCTCACCCCCTAAATGGCCCATCTCAATACCGGAAGATTGCCAAATTCCAGTAATAATGGCCACACAGGTACAAAACGCACGCTCTAAAGCCAAGAATACAGCATCCATGGGACCAGATGACATCCCGGGCTGTGTACTACATGAACTACAATATGAACTGGCACCTCACCTAAGTGTCATGTTTAATCATAGCCTCACCTCAGGCTTCGTGCCCACTGAGTGGCGCAGAGCTACAGTTATCCCAATCCACAAGGGGGGATCCACCTTGGATCCCGGAAACTACTGTCCCATCAGACTGACAAGCCTTATCTGCAAGGCCATGGAGCGTATTATCATAGAACTTATAAACAAAGACATTAGCAACCTTCAAACACTGGACCCCACCCAGTTTGGGTTTGTGAAGGGCCGATCTTGTCTCCTGAACCTGACTGACTTCTTTGAATCAGTCTCCAGAGCCATGGACAAGGGTAAGGTGGTCCACACAGCCTATCTAGACCTTGCCAAGGCCTTTGACACCATCCCCCACTCTGGAATCATAGATAAACTTACTAAGTTGGGCATTAATCCCTATGTCACCCAATGGGTTGCTAAATGGCTTACTGATAGAACCCACACTGTAAAAGTGGCCGACTTCAAATCCAGTTCCAGACAAGTGACAAGTGGAGTACCTCAGGGTTCAGTCCTGGGGCCGCTCTTGTTTGGCATCTACTTCTCTGAAGTACAGGTCAACACTAAGGGACTCTGGCTAACAAAGTTTGCAGATGACTGCAAACTGGGAGCCATTATTGAATCCCCAAATGATGTGGATACTCTACAAAAGGACCTTACAGAAACAGATGTTTGGTGCCAGAGCCATGGGCTCAAGCTCAATGCCAAGAAATGTATTGTTATCCCCTTTGGTAAAAAACATGTATCCATGAATTACCATATAGGTGGCAGTACACTAAACACAGAAAGTGTGATAAGAGACTTAGGGACACAGGTGGACAGTGGTCTCACCTTCGATAACCACATCGCCACAACAGTCAGGAAATCCTTCTATGTGGCACACCTCATCATGAAGGGCTTTTCATCCAGAAAAAAGGAGGTCATTGTCCCACTGTACTCATCCCTCATTAGACCCATTATAGAATACAATGCCCCATTTGGTATGTACCTCTCAAGACATCTGCAACGACTGGATAGGCCTCAGAAATACCTCACTAAAAGAATCACAGGCCTAAAGCAGATGTCCTACGCTGACCGCCTTAAAAAACTCCAGCTGAACTCTGTCGCATATCGTCTACTCAGAGGCGATCTCTGCTTAACATACAAGGCCATGTCAAACCCAGAGCTGTTGGACATGCTACACTTAAAGAAATCCCAATCCCTCAGAGCTACACACTCCAGGGATCTAAACCTTGTCATCACAATAAACAAAACATGCTGGAGGGATAGGTTCCTGACCCAGAGACTCCCCAGACTCTGGAATAGATTGCCCATACATGTCAAGCAGAGTGCCTCTTTGGACCTCTTCAAGAGGAACCTTGATGATTGGATGGGAGAAAGGAAATTCACCCCAGGGATCACGTCAGTCGTCCTGCTAGACAGGGGTCCAGGAAAGTAAATAATGTGGGAAGAAATAGCCAGGGAATTGTTATGGCTAGGCTTGTATAGGCCCTAGGGCTGATAGCCTAGTACCAACCTATGAACCTATGGACCTATAATTGAGACTATGTAGTTTTAAATGTAGAAGGGCTTTTGGTTGTATGTGGTGTGGTATTAGGGTTCTGAGTTTGGCTCTGTGTCACCTATGATAGTCAGAGGTATAGCAGCTAAAAAGATTGGAGGGTGTATGTTGTGAGCTCAAAAGATGGACTTAATTATTAGAAACATTCTGTGATGCATATTTTTGCTGGTAGTAGCATCAGCACAATTATATCTAGTTAGCACCTCCATTCTGGTAGTGTTAACCTGCTGTAATGTATTGTGATGTTATTTTGGTATATGGCCAAGGATGTCTTGGATAATGTGACAAGAAATACTGAAGTAGATAGACTGACAACATGATTAGAGTTAAATGCTTCCTTTGCATTATAGCAGATTGTAAAAATAATTAATTATTTATGCTTAGGTGGCATACATCCCTGGTTCATATACTACTAAAGAAATGTTATATGTGTACCCCTCAAACATATATACGTGTACCCCTCAGACATATATACAACCTATACCTGGCTTGAAATGCTATGCCCTCAATCTGGAAAACTGACTCAGTAAACAAACCCACTTCCAAAACAAACAACTCCTCCAAACCCTCATATTACCAGACAATTTCCATTCTTCCCATTCTAAAAAAGTCCTAGAAAGACTCATCTACACACAACTAACATAATACATCATCAAAAAGAATTTTGTTTCAAACAAACAACATGGCTTTTGGTCAGCATGCAGCACAAAAACAGCACTTTGCACTCATAGATGTAATCCTTCTAGGCATGAACAAAGGCCAGCTGGCAGACACTGTTTTATTGACCTCTCCAAAACGGTTGGTTTACTGCATCACAAATTTCTCTTAAACCACATACTTGAAATAGGAATTAGCACAGATATCATTCCATGGTTCCAGAACACATCCAAAAAAAAACATGCTGTTTGTTATCAAAGAAAAGTTTCACAAAACTTATTTTCAACTACAAATATTTGAGAATAATAATATTGCCTTAGAAAACACCAGCACATTCATATACCTGGGTCAATGGCTAGACCAATGTCTGTTTCACTCTCCATAATTTCAAAATCAGTATAATGTTAACTCACTGCTATTCAGGGCCAACAAACTGTCACAATTCTCTCCAAAGCATCCTGATCAGTCATCAGTAAAAGGATCCTCCTCTCTCAGTTGGAGGACAGGCTCCAACTGGTAGCAGGGTTGTGGTTGGCATAATGTTTAAAGTGCTTATCTAGCAGACACAAGGTACTGGGTTTGATTCTCACCACTGAGGAAACTGAGTAGGCTTAAAAATAGCCCATAAGGGCAGCTAGCCTAGTACTTGCCTATGAACATATGAACCTATCTGCTGCAAAGATACATGCTATGCACATGCAATCAGTCATTAACACAATCTGCAGGTTCATCACTCTCCCGCTCTCCTAAGCATGAACACCACTGCAAAACTCAAAATGGCTCCCAGTCAAACAAAGAACTGACTTCCTATTAGACTTCCAATACTCAGACATATATAGAACCAAACATTCTCCCCCTTAGCAACAAAATTAATATGGCAACCACCATCTTACAACCTCAGGAATCATGACCATCTACTCCCTAATTACTAGCCACCAAAATCAATCTTCACTGCACAGATCACTGCTTTCCTATTCTCAGCCCAGACTCTGGGAATCTATTCTTACCTATCTCAGGCAGAAATCATCATATCCGTTCTTCTGGATAGAACTAAAAAATCAGTTTCTGAAACTTGCTCAATGGCAGTATTATGCCCTGGCCACATTACCTGAGCACACTGTATTCTCTCACTATCTACTAACTTTCTTACTCCTTATATCTTGCTATCTGCATATCATACCTACCTTAACATTTGAATGTCTTGAAAACAGTGTATATAACTTCGCCATACTAGTTAAGCTGATTACATTGTCTATCAACTGTATACTGTAAAAACGTTCTCATACTGGTGATTATGTATTTGCCTTGTTAATACATTCGTCTAACCTTATTGGATCCATTGTATTGCAATGACATTCTATTTGTATTCCATGTTTTAATTTTATTGCTGTACTTTTCCCTGGGCTGAGACTGAAATTGGTTATTTGGGATCAGTGCTCTACCTCCCAAGGTAAAACATTCAAATAAATAAAATTGCTTGCCTGTAAGGGGTGTTATTAATGTAATTAAGTAGTGGAATATAAGGCGCTGTGGAGATGAATTATAGGATGTAATGTGGTCCTATCTCGCCACATTCTTAACTGACGGGTTCTGAGCCGAGAATCGGCTCCGACTCGGCCGCTATTTACTAGCTCGAAGTCTCTGATTGGCTGGCTAGCCCTAGTATCCCAAGATGCACCATGCCCAAACCCCCAGATCTTGTTTGCCGCTCGTAGTGTACAGATGTGGTCTCGAGCTTGGCTGTGGCTAAGTACCTTATTTAAACTGTTTTTATAGCTTATTTTTCTAAACTTTCTGTCAAAAGCTGTTCTTACAGCTACGTTGAGTGTATCCTGTGCGTTGCGACTAGTTCAGTTAATTTTTTTAGTTTTTGTGAATTCCTTGTGTTTGGCGGGCTAGGCCCGTGTAATTTAGAGGGCCTTAGCCTCTCCTGTGTCTGTTACATCTGTAGGGGTGTTTAAGTTAGAGCCCCTTCCTTCAACTAGCTTAGTTTAAGTTTTTTTGTGGCATCCTTGTCTTTGATGGGCTAGGCCCGTTTAAGTTAGAGGGCCTTAGCCCTCTCCTGTGTCTGTCAACTCTGTTGGGACTTTTAAGTTAGAGTCCCTTCCTCCTGCCTTCCTTATCTTGTGTGTGGTTTATTGTGAATTACCATGTCAGGCAAAGATCAGAAAGAGCATAAGCCTTCTGGTTTTAAAAAGTGCGCCAAATGTTCTTATAAGATGTCTTTAACAGATGGCCATGCCATCTGTGTGTATTGTTTGGGCGCCATTCATTTGCAAGAATCTTGTAGTGTTTGTCACTCCTTTAGTTCTAGAGTCTTGCAAGAGAGGAAAAATAAATTGATTCTCAGGGGCCTTGTCAAACCTGCCTTTGAAGAAGCTTTGGAGTCTGCCTCCCCTAGTGGGGAATCTAAATCTAAACCAAAAAAGAGATCTCTGGCTCCGTCTAGTTCCTCGGAGCCATCGGAGAAGATATTGAAGACAGCTCCTCCTTCCTCGGCTCCATTGGCTTTGGAGCCTAGGGAAGGAATTCCTGTGTCTGAGTTGGCTTCCTCGGCTCCATTGTTATCGGCGCTGCAGGAGGTTTCTGTGACACTGGAGCCAACTTCGGCTCTGATTCTCTTGGAGCCGATTCAGAGCCCTTTTGCTAGTCTAAACCTGGATTTTCTGGGTAAGATATCTCGACCAACTTCTGTGTCCTCCAAGTCTTCCAGGTTATCGGATTCGGATGTGGATTGAGTGGTGCAGAGGCTCCTTCAGGCGCCGGTGTTAGCCAGGTTATTTTCTGCTCCATCCCAGTCAGCTCCAGAGCCTTCCCTCTTGTCGGTTCAGATTATTCCTCCTCCGGGCACCTCTGTGTCATCGGAGCTGGGGTGTTCTGCATCGAGTGAGGTCCTGGGGTCGGCTCCCATACCCCCGTTAGGCCTTTCGGCTCCGACCTCGGCTCCAACCTTTTCAACTCCATCTTCTGGTTGTGGCACCCGGGTTTCCTTGGTCGGACCCGAGGGGGATACATCCGGGCTTCATCCCTCGGCTCCAAGTCTCCCTCTTGGTGCCTCGGCTAAGGGAACCCCGACTCCGATTGTGGTTTCGGAGACGGGTCGGTCCTCAGATTCCAGTGGACCTGCATTCGAGGCCATGAGGAGCGCACTGGCCAGGTCTTCAGTGACTTCACTCGAATCAGCTACTGCTTCCTTTGACACTGGGGCTGGAGCCTCTGATGCCAGTGGGGCTCGAAGGCCTGAGGATACTTCCAAATGTGGCCCCCAGCTTTCTGAGGGTCCTTCAGATTTGTTGGCTGAGGAGCCTCCCAGGAAGAAGTCGTGCAAGAGGAAGCACGTTGACTCCCCGAATGAGTCCATCACTTCTGATACCGACCTCGATGACGCAGAGGGGTCCCTCAAATTGTCCTCCAATGATATCTCATTCTCCGATATTCTGGAGATTTTAAGGCAGAGAGGCGACTGGCCTTCCAAATCCCCATCTGAGGACGAGTCGGTCCTCCTCAAAGCCTTCGGAGCCCGACCTTCCATCTCCTGGGTGTCTCCGCCCTTCGATGAATTGTTAGACCTTATTTGTCGAAGGGTTTGGGAACACCCTGACTCCGTGGAACCGGTGCCCAGCCGCCAAAACAAGTTTCTGTCTGCACCCCCGGAGAAAGAGTTCCTAACTAAAGGAGTTCCGGTAGATGCCATTGTGGTGGCGTCTACCACTCAGCAAGAAGTTGCAGAAGCTTCTGCTTCCGTTCACCTCCTAACAAGGAGTCCAGGAGTATGGATCGGTATGGGAAGTGTACCCTGTCTTCAGCGACCTTTACTTTGCAGTCACTGAACTATCTTTGCCACTTTACTAGGCTCCAAAGAGATCTCCTTAAGGAATTGGGAGATACCCTGGCAGGTAACTTGCCTGAGGCGGTGAATCAGATGGTCAACGCCCAGTTGTCTACCCTTTCCTCTATTGTCAATTTATCCATGAGGCTCATATCCTATGCGGCCGAAGGAGCGGGTAGGGCAGCTAGCTCAGGCGTAGCCTTCAGGAGGCAAGCCTGGATGTGCCTGTGTCACTTCACGGAAGCCTTCAAGTCTTCCTTCACTGACGCTCCCTTCGATGGGTCCTCCCTCTTTGGACCCAAAGTGAAAGACACTCTCACCAGATGTGAGCAGGAGGGTAAGACTTTGTCTGCCATAGGGGCCCATTTCTTGCCTCCCTCTAGGCCTTATCCCAAGGCACGGAGGGGAGGCAAGATGTGGTTCAGGAAGTCTCAGAAGTTTTTTCCATCGAGCATGGTGACCCCCCCTCCAGGGGCAGAGGAGGGGGGAATTACTCTGGAAGGCACTGCTCTAGAGGCGGAGGAGGCCCCCGCAACTCATGAGACTGTGAATTGTTTCGTGGATCCTCCTACCACCGTTCCTGAGGGACTGCCCGACTGTGCTACTCTGGAGCCAGTCGGGGGCCGTTTTTCGAGGCATCCTCTAGCCTGGGAAAGTATCACTCAGGATCAATGGGTGCTCCGAATAATTACCGGAGGTTACACCATTCCCTTTCTTACACCCCCTCCCCTATCCAGAAAAATCACAGATGTTCCACCCAGTCAAAGAGATCAAGCAGCGCTAGAGGTTTCAAAGCTGCTGGAAAAAGGAGTCATCCAACCAGTTCCCTCAGACCAGATCGGATCAGGAACTTACTCAAGATTATTTTTGGTGCCAAAAAGGACAGGGGACCTGAGGCCCATTCTGGACCTCAGCCGTTTAAACTGATTTGTACTGAAGTCCAAGTTCCAAATGGTCACTCTTCAGTCCATTTTCCTTTTATTGGGAAAAGGAGTATGGATGTGCTCCATAGATCTCAAGGATGCTTATTACCACATCAAGATAAACAAGGCATCCAGGAGTCACCTACACTTCTGGCTGGGAGCCAGTCACTACCAGTTTCGTGCTCTGCCTTTTGGTCTCACCACAGCCCCCAGCGTGTTTACCAAATGCTTAGTAGTGGTGACAGCCCACTTGAGACGTCAAGGATTCCAGGTTTTTCCTTATCTGGATGAATGGCTTCTCACCGCCCCCTCCAGGCATCTAGTCGTTCGAGCCACAAAGGCTACCATCACATTGGGCCAATACCTAGGGATTACCTTCAACTGGGAAAAATCTGTTTTGTGGCCATCACAGCATGTTGCATTTATCGGTGCAGAGCTAGACTCCATCCAAATGAGAGCCTTTCTTCCAACAGAAAGTATCAAAGTGCTACAGGCTCAGGTGTTAGCCTTACTACCCCTCAAGAAAGTCCAAGTCAGACTTGCTCTTCAACTACTAGGGTCCATGGCAGCTACCATCATGCTAGTACCGCTAGCCAGGCTACATATGCGGATCCTCCAGTGGCTGGTCTCGGTCCAGTGGTCCTTTCAGGAGTTTCCTCTGTGTTATCCCATTCTCATCACAGAACAATGCCAACAAGACCTACGTTGGTGGCTTCAGTCATCCAATCTAGACATAGGGAAACCACTGACCACCCTGTCTCCTACCGCCACGGTGACCACGGACGCTTCCCACATAGGTTGGGGTGGCCATTATCTGGGCAGAACGGTCCAAGGCACATGGCAAGATCATGATGTACACTTGCACATCAATGTCCTGGAAATGAGAGCAGTGCTTCTAGCATTGCAAGCACTTCAGAGCTCTCTTCCCAAGGGGACGATTGCTATTCTTTCCGACAGCATGTCAGTCGTCTGGTACCTAAACAAGCAGGGTGGAACCAGGTCCTATCCCCTTTGCAGAGAGGCCATGAGAGTGTGGAACTGGGCGGTGTCTTCCCAACGCTTTCTAGTGGCAATGCACATTCTGGGGAAGTCCAATGTGATAGCAGACAGGCTAAGCAGAGCTATTCTGATGCCTCACGAGTGGTCCTTGAACAACCGAGTTGCAACTCAGATCTTCTCCAGGTGGAGTCAACCTTGCTGCGATCTGTTTGCCAGCCCCCTCAATGCAAAGTGCAGCAGGTACTTCACTCTGATCCCCCCCTGGGGTAGTCACCCAGGGACGCCCTAGCCCACGATTGGCCCCCAGGTCTGCTCTATGCCGTCCCTCTGTTCCCTCTATTATCAAGAGTGATTCAGAAGGCAGCTTCCTTGGGAAGCAAGATGATTCTTATCGCACCATACTGGCCTCATCAAGTTTGGTTCCCCTTTCTTCAGAAGTATACAGTGGACAGCCCTTGGACTCTGGAACCAGTACCAGACCTATTGACTCATCAGTCGGGTCAGTTCCATCCATCCCTACAAACCCTCAGGTTGACAGCTTGGCTGCTCCACTTCCATCCTTAGTTAGACTACATTCCTTTTCACCTGAGGTGTTGCATATTCTGTCGTCCTCCCACAAGTCGTCTACCAGAAAACTATACTCTAGCAAATGGAAAATATTTGCTAACTGGGCTGAAGCACACAATCTAGATCCCTTCACAGCCCCTTTGTTGACGGTATTAGATTTTTTGGCTATGCTCTTCAAATAGGGTTCCACTACCTCCACTATTAAGGTACAGCTGGCGGCCATTTCTAACTTTCACGTCTCACATGAGCCTTCCCTTATGGGCCATAAACATTTTAAAGCCTTCCTGAAAGGAGCCTGGTTAATCCATCCGCCATTGTCACAACCAGTTTCACCATGGGATTTAAGCTTGGTGCTTCAAACCTTAACTTCTACCCCCTTTGAACCGGCTGACACTTGTGAATTAAAATATTTGTCTTGGAAGACAGCCTTTCTGGTTGCCATTACTTCAGCCAAGAGGGTATCGGAGCTTCAGGCCCTTTCCATAAAGCCCCCGTATTTGGTCTTCCATAAGGATAGGGTTTCCTTGAGACTCAACCCCTCCTTCCTTCCTAAGGTATCTTCTACCTTTTGTCTTCACCAATCCATTGAGTTACCAGTTTTCTTTCCAAACTTTTCAAATGAAGCGGAATTCAAATTCCACCAGTTGGATGTTCATAGACAACTAAGGTTTTATTTGCACAGGACACAACCCCACAGGAAATCGGATCAATTGTTTGTGTCCTTCTCAGAGAACAAGAATGGTAGCCCTGTGACTAAAGGTACTATTGCTACATGGATCAAGGACTATATCTCCTTTATTTACGCATCAGCAGGCAGAGATTTACCTTTCCCAGTTAAGGCTCATTCTACCAGGGCCATGGCTGCATCAGTAGCTTATCATGCTAGGCTCTCCTTGGATGACATCTGTGCTGCGGCCACCTGGTCCTCTCCGCACACCTTTGTTTCTCATTACAAGCTTGATTTGGTGTCTAGAGACCGGGCTTCCTTTGGTTCCACGGTGCTCAGGAGTATTGTCAGTGAGCCTCCCAGAATGTAGGTGCTAGGGACGCTGTCCCATCAGTTAAGAATGTGGCGAGATAGGACCACATTACATCAATTAGTTATGCACTCACCATAACGTCAGATGTATGTGGTCCATCTCACCTACATTCTTACGTACCCACCCACCGTCCCCTGACCTGTTGGACTTGGAGGGGATTATGTTCTTAGACCCTTCTGAGGATGTTATTTTTTCTCTCTTCCTCCTTGTGTTATTTCTAGTAGGTTGTGTATGTCACTCTGTTATATTGTTGGCAAACAAGATCTGGGGGTTTGGGCATGGTGCATCTTGGGATACTAGGGCTAGCCAGCCAATCAGAGACTTCGAGCTAGTAAATAACGGCCGAGTCGTAGCCGATTCTTGGCTCCGAACCCGTCAGTTAAGAATGTAGGCGAGATGGACCACATACATCTGACGTTATGGTGAGTACATAACTAATTGTTATGCTGGTAGAAGGAAGTGGAGTTTTCACAGGTTATAATGAGATTATGTTGATTGTGGTTGGAGTGGGGTATGTGGCTGGGAGTGTTATTAGCATGAGGTATGAACTTTGGCCTTATGGGTGTTGTGAGATGCAATAACGTGATAGTTATATATGTAGCTCAGATCTAAATGGTAGTTCCAGTTATAGCAGTGAATGATATTTGAAGCAGTAAATATAGTTAAGCAGTAAATATAGCTGTGTGTGTAGAGAGATAAGGTATAGTTTTAGCAGGGTATTTAATGGCATTTAAGGTAGTGTTGTAGGATTCTGAAGTTAATTTAATGTCGTTGTTGAATAGTCATGTATAGGACTGCATTAGAGGTGTATAAGAGAAAGTAATAAGGTGGAGTGTAAGACAAAATAAATGTATAAGCACTGGTGATGGTCTGGACTGGAGCTAGGAAGAGAGCAAAGCAGAATACATCTCACAGCCATTGGAGGTAGCCAATCACTACTCACATGCACACTGTGTAAGGCAGTCTCTGTGAAGACAAAGGAAACTAAAAAGGGTAAATTAAGTCCTACCTACTAGTAATGTAAATTATTGAAATGAGTGTTCACTGCTGAGTACAGCTGTTACGCATACTGGGAAAAGAAAATACTGTAGTTCATGTACAGTGTCATATATAGGTTCATAGCTTCATAGGTAAGTACTAGGCTATATGCCCGAGGGCATCTGGAAGCCTAGCCAGAATGTGTTGACTTTCACCACCCCCTTAGATTAGTTTCCTGTGCCTCTGTCCAGCACAGTCATTAGTTCCCTTTTCCTCTGTCCAGCAGAGCCACTGCAGTGATCCCCGGGGTAAATTTTCTGTTTCCCATCCACTCGTCAAGGTTTCTCTTGAAGAGTGTTAGCGAGGGGCTCTGCCTAATGGAGATCAGAATCCTATTCCAAAGCATGGGGAGTCTCTGGGACAGGAATCTATCCCTCCAGCAAGTCCTATTTATCATTGTGGTGATGTTTAGATCCTTAGAGTGTGTGGCTCTCGGGGATTTGTTTTTTTTTTTTAGGCGGAACATGTCCATCAATTCTGGGTTGGACATGGCCTTGTATGTCAGGCAGAGATCACCTCTGAGTAAGCGGTATGCAACCGAGTACAGCTGGAGTTTCTTCAGTCGGGCTGCATATGGCATCTGTTTGAGGCCAGTAATCCTCTTGGTGAGGTACTTCTGTGGTCTTTCCAGCTGTTGCAGGTGTCTTGTAAGGTACATCCCAAATGGGGTGTTGTACTCTATGATGGGTCTAATGAGTGATGAGTAGAGGGGCACAATAACCTCTTTTGCTCTAGATGTGAACCCTTTTGTGATTAGGTGGGCCACATAGAAGGATTGTCTAACCACCTTGGCAATATGATTATCAAAGGAGATATTACCATCTACTTGGGTCCCCAGATCCCTTATTACATTTTCTGTATTTAGGGGACTACCACGTATGTGGTAGTTCATGGGTACTTTGTTTTTTCCAAAGGGGATGACTATGCACTTTTTGGCATTTAGCTTGAGGCCATGATTTTGACACCAGGTATCTGTCTCAGTGAGACGCTTCTGGAGGATGTCTGTATCAACCTATGAGTCAGTTATGGCCCCCAGTTTGCAGTCATCTGTGAACTTGGTCAGCCATAGTCCTCCTGTACTTGCCTGTACCTCTGAGAAGTATATATTGAACAGGAGGGGTCCCAGGACTGAGCCCTGGGGGACACCACTTGTAACCAGTTTAGAGTTGGACCTAGAGCCTGATACTCTCACCGTGTGGGTTCTATCCATGAGCCAATTGGCAACCCATCTCATGATGTAGGGGTTCATGTTCAGGCTGGTGAGCTTGTCTATAATACCAGAATGGGGAATGGTGTTGAAAGCCTTTGCAAGGTCTAAGTAGGCTGTGTGGACCTCCTTTCCCTTGTCTAAAGCCTTGGTAACTGTCTCAAAGAAGTCCACTAGGTTTAGGAGGCATGATCTGCCCTTAACAAAGCCAAACTGGGTGAGGTCCAATGTTTGGAGGTTCCTAATGTCTCTGTTAATGAGTTCCATGATAATGTGCTCCATAGCCTTGCAGACCAGGCTAGTCAGGCTTATAGGGTGATAGTTCCCGGGATCCGTTGCAGCTCCACCTTTGTGGAGTGGGATAACTGTTGCTGTGTGCCACTCTATGGGTACGTAGCCTGTGGAGAGGCTGAGTTTGAACAGTGTGTTTAGGTGAGGGATTAGTTCATTTTGGAGTTCGTGTAAGACACAGCCTGGGACACCGTCTGGTCCCATTGAAGCTGTGTTTTTGGCTTTGATATGGCTGTTTTAACCTGTGTGCCAGTGATTGCTGGGGCTCTACATTCTTCTGGTATGGTTATGGGCCCTTTAGGGGGTGAGAGGGGGGTGAAGTTTGCACTAAACCTGTCTGACAGAATGTTGGCAATATCAGTCAGTTCAGTGTATTTTGTGCCATTTTGCACTAACTCAGAGCAGATCTGAGAGTTTCCACTTAGGTTCTTGACATAGCTAAAGAACACTTTGTGGTTGTCTTTGGAGTCTTTGGCAATTTTTCTTTCGAAGCTAGCCTTGGATTATTTTATGAGGGATCATAGTTTCTTGCTGATACTGATCAGGGATATCTTTCCTTCTTTGGATTTTACTCTTTTCTGTACTAGTTTCCTCCTTCTATTGTATAGCTTGTTTATGGCAGGGGTCCACCAGACTAGTTTCCTTTTCGTGGAGGAGTGAGTCTTGGTTTTGCTTGGGATAGCATGATCCATTCATTCTTGCAGGTGCTCATAGAGTGCCTTTTTAAGGGATTCAGCAGCTTGGACAGCGTTGTCCTTTAGCATGGGGGCTGTGAACCTTTCCACCTCGTTCTTAAGTAATGTGAAGTTTGCTTTTGAAAAGTTTTTCACGGTGGTTTCCTTGATTGGGGGTGGGGGTGGAATGTAGATATCCAGAGTGATTAGTCTATGGTCTGATCTAACCAGCGAGGGGTTGAACTCCGGTGTAAAACACTGGTCGCCCATGTTGGTGATGATCAGGTCCAATATGTTGTCACCTCTGGTGGGGGTGTTGACCAGTTGATCCAGGGCATTTGAGTTTATAAATTCTAGAAAGCGTTGGGCAAGGGAGTTAGTACTTGAGTAGTTCTCCCAGTTAATGCTTGGGTAATTGAAATCACCCAAAATTAGGGCATTTGGTAGGACCTTCATATTTTCCAGTGTCTCCAGAAATGTGGAATGGGGGTCCTGGGTCATGGTGGGTGATCTGTAGCAAGCTACAATTTGAATTGCAGTTTTGCCCATTGTTAGTTGCACATGGATGATCTCTGAGGCATTGTGTTGTGCCACTAACCTGGAGGTGTTGTATCCTTGATGAATATGGATACACCCCCACCTTTTGTGTTTTTTTCCAGGTTCTGTGGCCAAAAAGTATGGTATGGGTTATAGCCTGGTAGTGCTGGGGTGCTCTCTGGAACCTTAAACCAAGTTTCTGTTACTGCACAGATATTGATGTTCTCCATACTGAGGAGTGCCTCGTGTGCATGCATTTTGAGGTTTAGACTTCTGGCATTGAGTAGCATTACCCTGAGTTTTTGGTTACTTGTGCTGTTAATGGTGGTGGGTTTGTCTTTTGAGCCTTGCCTAAAAAAGGCACTATGGAGGTGGCAAAAGCCTTAGCCAGTATTCAAAAGCCTAAGGGTAACAAGTGCAAGCCATCTCTTGCGAAGCAATGTGGCTTGTCGAGCATGTCATCCCAGGCTGACAGATACTGGATCCCCTTTGAATGACACCAGAAACTTAGCCAATTGTTGAAATTGATCATTTTTTCTTTATATTGTGGCATCATTCTTGGTGAGGGCAGGATGCTACTCAGGGTCAGGGTCATACCGACCTGGGCTATGTGATCAGAGAGCTCTTCCATGTCTCTTTTCATGTAGTCTCAGGTCATTCACACCAACATGGACAATGACAGAGTCATATTTGTACTTGTTCTGGAGCAACCTGAGTGCTTGTGTTATGTGGCGGATCATGGCACTCGACAGGCAGCTAACTTTAACCTTCTTCTTGTCCAGCCTAGTTAGTGGGACATCAGTGTGCCTGACTATAGAATCGCCTATTACTAGTGTGTTGAGTATGTTATTTTGCCTAAAGGGCTGTGATTGCATGGCACTCTGATTATGTGATGTATATGTTTCTTTTTTTGTGATGGGGTGTGGAAGTTGCTTGGGAGAATACTTTGGAGGTCTCTGTTGCTTTTGCAGATTTTTATTTAGAGCCACCGAGTATGTTTTTGTATAGTATTTATGTGTGTTATTTGCCAGTGTTGGTTTAGTAGGTCTATGTGAGACTGGTGGTGTGTTGCAATTATTTTTCCTTCTCCTCTTGACTGTCAGTTCCAGTCTTGGGATGAGAGAGCTTTGCCTCCAGTTTGGCTGTATAATTGCATCTCTTGCATATATTAGTGTTTGGTGGTAGGAGGAGAGGGTTGTCTGTGTACATGAAGTAGTTGTAACATTGCCTCAAAATGCCCAGATTCACCAGTTTGACTGGAGGGTACACCTGAAACTGCCCTTTGGACATGCCTGAATAGGTAAAGTGAGCTGTTTTACTGATTGGCTGTTAGGGACGAGTAGAGAGCCTTGTCCTTCTGGACAGTATGGGTGGGTCTAGTGCTAGGGTTAATTAGTGCTTGCTATGAGTTTTGCGCAAGTGCTGGGCTGTGAAATGAATGGTTTGAGTGCTTAAGTTGAAAGTTTGTCTAGTTCCAAGGGAAAAATTGAAGAGTAGACTTCGTGGAACCGGGAATAATGTAACCCTAACTAACTGGCGCTGCCCGGTGCGCAAAACCACACAAATGCAGTTTTTATAGCAGGGAAATAAAAGACATAGAAATTAGCCCAAAATGGCCAATAAACTACTAACTTCTGGGCTGAAACCACTCCTCCAGGGACAAATAGGCTGCTCAAAGCTCCCCTCTCTCACAGGTGAACAGAGAAACTTCCTTCTATCCAAGTAAGGTATGGGCAACACAGAAACTTGTAACACAGCCCTGAATTCAGCAATAACATGAAAACTGGACTATACTAGTTCAGACAGGTGGGAAACAAGTATATATATATATATATATATAGATATATAGATATATATATATATATATATATATTTGTTTTTTTGTTTATTTTTTTCAGAAAGTAAAGCAGATACAATCAATAAACACTTTAAATGCACAGAAATGGCTATTGCACTTTAGTGTGCAGCCTACAACAGTTAAACAGATTATTTAAACACACAAATGACTTAGTTCAAGTGCAGGCAACAAATAAGTACAATATGTAGCAGAAACAAGCTTTTTAAGTCACAGAAACACTAAAAAATTGGCGTTTTAGGTGGAATTATTTAAAGACAGCAAGAAAATGCAGAAAAATAATAATCACTCCAAATTCTCTCTTTTGTCACTCTGCTGCTGTAGAACTCTGCAGGACATCTGGCAGGCACTTGCTGAGCTGAATACAAGCCCCCAAAACACGCAAATGCAGTTTTTATAGCAGGGAAATGAAAGAGATAGAAATTATCCCAAAATGGCCAATAAACTACTAACTTCTGGGCTACAGCAAACAAGGCGCACACATTTCAGAAAGAAACCGTTCAAATAAGCAGGCACAGTAAGCCTTTAACCAGAAATTCCCAGCTCAGAAGGGCAGAATCTAGCCTCTCCTCCCACAAGAGTGCAGACCACAAACCTTCTTAATGTAAAATAACTGGCCTGAAGCCCAAGTGCTTAAACCAGAACTAATGTGCTTTTGGAATAACAGACACTGAGCCTTTAATCAGCAATTCCCAACTTAGAAGGATGTAAGCTACCTGTCCTGCCACAACAATGCAGTCCACAAATCTTCTTAATGTAAAACAACTGGTCTGAACCCCACGTGCTTAAACCAAAAAGCTTAGAATAACAGTTACAATTTAATAGGCTACTACCAAGCAGTAATAACTGCAGCAGAATAATACAATTGAGTACTTTTAAGAAGAAGCACAAGCAAAATAAGGTAATAAAGTGGGAAGAAACACAATTACAGTAAAAGCAGATGAATAAATTGCTATTTTTTTATAAGAATAGAAAATGAGCAAACTGATTTAAACAAATTACCCAATTAACCAGTAAAAAAACTCAAAACTGAGCCCTGTTCCAGCAGTCTATAATCAGACAAGTTCTAATCGCACACTCCTGCCACTAGGTGCAGGGGAACCTTCTCCAAAAAAGATGGCCTGGATTAGTGCTCAAGTTATACAAACAAAGCTAGATTCAGCAGGCCTGAATCTAGTCTATGCTACAGCAGACAAGGCGCACCAATATCAGAAAAACAGTTTAAATAAGCAGGCACAGTAAGCCTTTAACCAGAAATTCCCAGCTCAGAAGGGCAGAAACTAGCCTCTCCTCCCACAAGAGTGCAGACCACAAACCTTCGTAATGTAAAATAACTGGCCTGGAGCCCCAGTGCTTAAACCAGAACTAATACACTTTTAGAATAACAGACACTGAGCCTTCAATCAGCAATTCCCAACTTAGAAGGATGTAAGCTACATGTCCTGCCACAACAGTGCAGACCACAAACCTTCTTAATGTAAAACAGCTGGTCTGAAGCCCAAGTGCTTTAACCAAAAGACTTAGAATAACAGTTACATTTTAATCAGGCTACTACCAAGCAGTAATAAATGCAGCAGAATAAACACAAGTGAGTACTTTTAAGAAGAGGCAAAAGCAAAATAAGGTAATAAAGTTGGAAGAATCACAAATACAGTAAAAGCAGATAAAGTGCAAATTTGTTTTTTTATATAACAGAAAACAAGCAAACTGATTTAAACAAATTACTGCAAAAAGAAAATACTGTAGTCCATGTATCATGACTTACATACAGCAAAAATGAAAATGTTGTAGTTCATCTACAATGACATACATACTGTGAAAAGGAAATGATCTAGTTCATTTACAGAGTGATACATAATGTGGAATGATAATGTTACAGGCCATATCCAATGTCATACATATTGGTGAAAGTTAATGTCATAGTTCATCTACTATGTGATACATACCAGTGACAGAAAATGCTGCAGTTCACATTTGTTATCATAAATACCGAGGAATGAAAATGCTGCAGTATTGTATGTCAATGACAATAAAAGTGCTGAACTTCATATCCTGTGTCATATATATCAGAGGAAAAAATACTGCAGTTCATGCTCCATGTTGTATGTTCTAGACCATACTAGAGAATGTAAATACTGCAGTTCATGTCCCATGTCATACACAGTAGGGAAAGCAAATGCTACAGTTCATGCCCCATGTCATAGATACTGGAGGTAAAAGCTGCAGTTTTTGTCCTATGTGGTATATACTAGGGAATGTAAATGCTGCTGCTCATGTCCCATTTCGTAGATACTTGGCAATATAACCGCTGCAGTTTGTGTTCCATGTCATACATACTTGGGAATGTAATTGCTGCAGTTCATACCCCATGTTGTACATACTAGATAAAGAAAATGCTATTATCTGTGCACTGTGTTATGCATTCTAGGCAAATAAATGTTGAAGTTCATGTTCCATGTTGTTCATTCTATGGAATGTTAATGCTGCAGTGCATGCCCCATGTTGTACATATTACTGAATGTAAATGCTGCAGTTCATGCCTCATGTGATACATACTAGGGAATGTAAATGCTGCAGTTCATGCCCCATGTGGTACAGAATAGGGAATGTAAATGCTGTAGTTCATGCCCCATGTGGTACATACTAGGGAATGTAAATGCTGCAGTGTGTTCCTCATGTTGTACATATTAGGGAATGTAAATGCTGCAGTTCATGTCCCATGTGGTACACACTATGGAATGTAAATGATGCAGTTCATGCCTCATGTGGTACATACTAGGGAATGTAAATGCTGCAGTTCATGCCTCAGGTGGTACATACTAGGGAATGTAAATGCTGCAGTTCATGCCCTATGTGGTACATACTAGGGAATGGAAATGCTGTAGTGTGTGCCCCATGTTGTACATATTATTGAATATAAATGCTGCAGTTCATGCCTCATGTGGTACATACTAGGGAATGTAAATGCTGCAGTGCGTTCTCCATGTTGTTCATATTATGGAATGTAAATGCTGCAGTTCGTGACCCATATGGTACACACTATAGAATGTAAATGATGCAGTTCATGCCTCATGTGGTACATACTAGGTAATGTAAATGCTGCAGTACATGCCCCATGTGGTACATACTAGGGAATGCAAATGCTGCAGTGGATGCCCCATGTTGTACATATTAGAGAATGTAAATGCTGCAGTTCATGTCCCATGTGGTACAGGATAGGGAATGTAAATGCTGTAGTTCATGCCCCATATGGTGCATACTAGGGAATGTAAATGCTGCATTGTGTGCCCCATGTTGTACATATTAGGGAATGTAAATGCTTTAGTTCATGTCCCATGTGGTGCACACTATGGAATGTAAATGATGCAGTTCATGCCCCATGTGGTACATACTAGGGAATGTAAATGTTGCAGTGCATGCCCCATGTTGTATATATTAGGGCATGTAAATGCTGCAGGTCATGTCTCATGTGGAACACAATAGAGAATGTAAATGCTGCAGTTCATGCCCCATGTGATACACAGCAGAGAATGTAAATGCTGCAATTCATGCCCCATGTGGTACAAACTAGGGAATGTAAATGCTGCAGTTCATGCCCCATGTTGTACATATTATGGAATGCAAATGCTGCAGGACGTGTCCCATGTGGTACACAATAGGGAATGTAAATGCTGCAGTTCATGCCCTATGTGATACACAATAGGGAAAATAAATGCTGCAGTTCTTGCCCCATATGGTACATACTAGGGAATGTAAATGCTGCAGTTCTTGACCCATGTGGTACATACTAGAGAATGTAATTGCTTCAGTTCTTGCCTCATGTGCTACATAGTAGGAAATGTAAATGCTGCAGTTCTTGCCCCATGTGGTACATACCAGGGAATGTAAATGCTGCAGTTCTTGCTCCATGTGGTACATACTAGGGAATGCCAATGCTGCAGATTTTGCCCCATGTAGTACATACTAGGTAACATAAATGCTGCAGTTCTTGCCCCATGTAGTACATAGTAGGGAATGTAAATGCTGAAGTTCTTGCCCCATGTAGTACATAGTAGGGAATGTAAATACTGCAGTTCTTGCCCCATGTGGTACATACTAGGGAATGTAAATTCTGCAGTTCTTGCCCCATGTGGTACATACTAGGGAATATAATTGCTGCAGTTCTTGCCCCATGTGGTACATAGTAGGGAATGTAAATGCTGCAATACTTGCCCCATGTGGTACATACTAGGGAATGTAATTGCTGCAGTTTTTGCCCCATGTAGTACATAATAAGGAATGTAAATGCTGCAGTTCTTGCCCCTTGTGGTACATAGTAGGGAATGTAAATGCTGCAGTTCTTGCTCCATGTGGTACATACTAGGAATGTAAATGCTGCAGTTCTCGTCCCATGTGGTACATAGTAGGGAATGTAAATGCTGCAGTGCTTGCCCCATGTGGTACATACTAAGATATGTAAATGCTACAGTTCATGCGCAGCATCCCAAAACTGAGTACAAACTGCATTATGTTCCTTTTGTACAATAAAAAAGTTATCTACCGATTCAATGAAAGAGGTGAGAGAGACTGCTTATATTTTGCTTTTTAGATGATTTCAGTGATCCTCATTGCCGATAATAGCACATACATTAATGTTTTGAGTCACAGAACTGTAAAAGAATTAAAGATCTAATAAAAAAGTACTGTGAAAAGATCCTCTCAGTATCTCAAAATAAGCCTTTTTAAAATAATTTTGAATGTCATTTTTCTTTGGAAATTAACCTGAGTCAGTCAAAATGTTCTTGTTTGCACTAATAAATGTAAATGTACAAAGGAAGAAGCAGTGAAAGTAACCCAGAGTATCAGAATTTTATCAGTATTTGCAGGAAAAGCTTTGCATGCATCTAACACTCCCCGAATGGTTCTAAAATAAGAAAATTCTGCTGTGAGTAAAAAAAAAATATAGCACCATGATTTATAAATTCATTTACATTTCCTGACTAGTAGAACTGATTACTTTAAAATATGTTTGGCCATACAATATCTGGTGCCAAGTTAAAACATGATTCCTTTGTTATCACTTAATTCCCGCTGGGAAGATCTCCTGACAAGTGACATGCTTTAGCTGAACAGGGATTGTCACTATGTGCATATCTAATACAAGGACCTAGGAATAATGAATGGATGTGTGACAACCTAATCACCAAAACATTTGTTACAGCACAGTACAAAGTCAGGAGGAAAAATTAGAAAAGATCTATTTATATTGCAACGAAAAGCAAGTCAGTGTGGATGTTTCTTTCAGTTTTGAATCAACACAATTAGAACTTTATCAAATTTAATGTCTATTAATGAGGATGTTTGCTGCACACAGTATGTATTTTTTTAATAAGAGACAGTAATTGTACCACAAGAAAAAAAAAACATGTAAAGCTGTTAAACTAGATTGTTATTCTTCATGCAGGGAAAAACAAAGAAAGGTTTAAGGCAGTAACTGTCAGAATTACAAAATGAAATCAGTTTGAATAACAGAGTGCTATAATATAGAATGTCTTCAACACCAATGAATTCTTGAATATTTAGACTTTTGTATAAAGCAGGCAAGATATTTCTTCATTTGAGTGTCTCTGCATTATAAGATTATTCCTATGCAGAATAAAAAATGTCTTTGTACTGCAATAAATGTAATAATCTCACTTGCTCCCAGCAACACATTGTTGTATTGCACACACAGAAATATTACAGTCTTAACTCAAGGATCAGAGTTTATTGCCAGGTGGATAAAAAAATGACCTGTAATCTGTGTGAATATTCTAAGCTGCACTGTTATGTCATTTTATCATAGATCACCACAGTACAGTTTATCTTTCTTATTATTTTCACATATTATTGCCTTTGCATTGAACATTTGACAAAAACAGTATGCCGCCCTGGAACATTTTATTTACTTATCTGTCAGCTGGATCAGCAACGTGATCAGATGGACTTTCAGTGGAATCTGAAGCTAATAGCCTGACATCAGCAGTGTAAGATATATTTTAATATAAACAGCGTTGCAATGTAGCAAAGGCAGCCTTTTAGTGCACATTACAGAACAGTAGAAATAGATTGGATGGAGCAGTGTTCTTGTCATGCATTAGACAGTACGGAAAAAAGGATTGTAAGCCTTATAAAGGAATCCATGTGATTGTACAGCAGCAGTGGCAATAATCTGAAATAGTTTTATATGGAAACCTGTGCACCATGCTGCCCCATAAAATATACATGGAATTGAAATCCAGTGATATTACTTGGTGAGAGGTTCTGTACTTTGCTGACCACTTGGAAAACTATGCTGCTTTCCATAGGCCTGTAAATTCTCTTTCTTTCTTTTTCTCTTTCTTTCTTTCTTTCTTTCTTTCTTTCTTTCTTTCCAGATCATAGGATTCTACATCAGAGTTTAATCAAATCTTCTTCTTCTTTCGGCTGCTCCCGTTAGGGGTCGCCACAGCAGATCACCTGTTTCCATTTCTTCCTGTCCTCTGCATCTTGCTCTGTCACACCAACCACCTGAATGTCCTCTCTCACCACATCCATAAACCTTATCTTAGGCCTTCCTCTTTTTCTGTTACCTGGCAGCTACATCCTTAGCATCTTTTTCCCAATATACTCAGCATCCCTCCTCAGTACATATCCAAACCAATGTAATCATGCCTCTCTGGCTTTGTCTCCAAACCTTCCAACTTGGACTGACCCTCTAATATACTTATTCCTAATCCTGTCCACCCTCGTCACACACAGTGCAAATCTTAACATCTTTAACTCTGCCACATCCAGCTCAAACCCCTGCCTTTTTGTCAATGCCACTGTCTCCAACCCATATAACACAGCTGGTCTCACTATCCTCTTGTAGACCTTCCCTTTCACTCTTACAGGTACTCTTCTGTTACAAATCACTCCTGACATTTCTCCACACACTCCATCCTGCCTGTACTCTCTTCTTCACCTCTCTTCCACACTCACCATTACTCTGAACTATTGACCCCGAGTATTTAAACTCATCCACCTTCACCACCTCTACTCCTTGCATCTTTACCATTCCTCTATCCACCCTCTCATTCACACAAATATATTCTGTTTTAGTCCTGCTGAACTTCATTCCTCTTCTCTCTAGAGCATATCTCCACCTCTCCAGGGCCTCCTCCACCTGTTCCCTACTCTCACTACAGATCACAATGTCATCTGCAAACATAATAGTTCACGGGGACTCCTGTCTGATATCGTCTGTCAACCTGTCCATCACCATTTCAATTAAGAAAGGGCTCAGAGCTGATCCTTGATGTAATCCCACCTGCACCTTAAACACATCCGTCACTCCCACCGCAGACCTCACCGCTGTCATACTACCCTCATACATGTCCTACATACAGAGTTTAATCAAATACTCACCTATTTTGTATACAGCATACCAGTAAATGGTGTATGTCTCCACAAAAACAATTGCTGGTGAGCTCTATGGATTCTTTCAGTAGCCTGATATCTCTTCTGCTTGTATGGCCTCCAGAACTGCACACATTACTCAATGTGTACCTTGTCTGGGACTCTGCAGAATGGAAGCACTATCTTTTTCATTTGGAGTGTATACCCTTAGGAATGCACCCCCAATAGTCTATCAACATTGCCTGATTCCTTTCCTGCTATTTGCCATCAGTGCCACTTCCCTGGCTAATTTTCTACAGGATGATTGCTCTGGCCTAGGTGGGATACTCTGCATTCATCTGAACTGACCCTGAAATGCCAACTTTTAGCTCAATGTTTGCTGAATTTTCCTTAGATTCTTTGTCCTGTCCTCCACTGCTGTCACCACTGAAGAAGAGGATCCTGTTCTCTGTTCATACAGATACAATGTGTGAGACGAGATAAGAGTAGCAGACACAGATCCAGTCCCCATGGCACTTCACTAGACACTTTCCTTATTCCTGACATTGTGTTTGTCATCATAACTCTCTGTTTCTTGAAATTCAGTCATGCAACAGTCCATTTTCTTAGTCTTAATCCTGCCTTCAGTTTTCCTAGCCACCTTCTGTGATGAACTTTGTTAAGGTTTTGGTAAGGTCCAGGTAGACAATGTGTACTGGTACTATTTTAAGTTTGTCTGTAACTCAGTCATTAAACTAACTGTTTCCTCTGCTCTTGAATCTGTGTGTCCCAGAAATTGTTCTTCTCTAAGAAGACAGCCAGCTTTTCCCTTTAGATTGTCCCCAAGGCGTTGTCAGCCGCTGATATTAGGCTAGTAGACCTGCAGTTCTCTGGAAGCTTCCATTACTGTTGCTGTCTTCCATTCCTCAAGTACTTCCTCAATGGCTGCTAGTGCATGAAAAAACTTTCATCTTCATGGTTCTGTAATCAGACTCATCAAATTCCAGAAGACCATGAGAGGAAGCCCATTTGGTTCCTATAGTTTATCCAGTTGTAGAAAAGCCACATCCCAGTCATCATCCTTTATCCCACTCTTCCCAGTGTTGGTCATAGGTTTCCTTTCTTGCCGAAGCAAAATAGTGGCACAGTAGCTAGCTGGTAGGGCACGTAGGAGAAAATCCCAATCAATCAATACATCAATAAATAAATAAATACATTATTAAATACATGGTAATGACTCATCCACAATCCCACTGTTAAACATGAAAGACCATTTCCCTATATTTCCTTACAAAAAAGCATACATGCCTCATTCCAATAATGTATTTATGTGTTTTACAGATCTTGACATATGCACAGCACAGATAACAACTAATTTTGTCATGCTCAGGGATGAAGTGTAAGTATGTTACAGTGTATCAAATCAAGATGGTAGCTACAATACAGTGGAAGTGAGAGAATGACACAAAGACGTGTGTACCTCAATAAGAATTAGAAAAAAACCTCATAACACTAGATCAAGAACATTTATTTATTCCAGTTTGGTGACCGGGGAGGTCCACTGGGCTCGAGAGCCCGATTTCAGTGGAGGCCCGGGGAGAAAAGCTCCGCAAAACGTTACATCACATATTGAATTACCACAATACAAAGTTACATAACATATTGAAATAGCAAAGAAAAATCATTTGCATTACAGTCAATATGTAGTCTTACAAAACACAGCAGGTAGAATAGCAGACAAATAGGTATCATTCACTAAGTAACTAAGATATTAAAGAAAAAATTATCTAGGAAGGATGAGTGGCATAGAGCATGAGGCTGGGTGCAGATATTGGTTACAATTAATAGTCTAGGTCTATGAGAGAGGTTAGAAAGGTAAAGAGGTTAGCCAGGAGAGAAGGAAGAGGGGAGCTTGGGAGATATGGGGTGAAGAGTGCAGTTACATTTTCTGTGAAGAAACAGGTAGGAGTGAAGTTGTCTTTTGAAGGTGTGTAGGTTGTCACAGGTCCTCAATGTAGAGGGCAGGGCATTCCATTTTTTTAGCCAGAGCAAAGGAGAGTAAAAGCTGACCAGCTGGGCGCTTAGGTTTGTGGATGGAAATAAGGTTTTGGTGAGTAGATCTAAGGAGTCTGGGGGGCTATATGGTTGGAGGATATTAGATAATGCGGGGTAGCTGGTGGGTTGAAATAGTAATTTGTGGGCTGAGACAAGTTGGAGGAAGTCTAGTTGATTGGGGAGTTCAAGCCAGTTTAAAGTTTGTAGGGAGGAGCAGTGATGAGAGAAGGAGTTTGCTTTTGTGGCAAATCTGGAGAGTTAACATTAAGTTATATATTTTTCACTGATCAGATATTTTGATTTAATTTAAAACCCATTTTAAATTTTATATCAAAAATACTGGCAGCCATTTGTTAAACAAACACAAAATACTCTGGAATCTAAAACAGACTTATCGTGAGCAACCATATTCCTTTGAAACTCACGGGTAAATTGAAAATGCATCTGACAACCAATTAAGCTAGAAGAACCTTGCTGGGATTTGTAGTCAAACTGCATATGATTAAGCAGCTATATAAACAGTGCAGGAATTGACAAATGCGTAATGCATTTGCTAACAGCCTGGTACAGCCCAAGGGCACAACTGTCCTTTACCTGGACCAGCCCAGGAGTACTGTCTGATGAAGTGAGTTCTGTAGAGTTACACAGAACAGAAGCAAATGTTGAGGGAATCAAATCCTGTACTACAGGAAGCAGATCATTAAGTGTTTATAGCCTTATGCAGCTGCATTAAGTGTCAGACAAACTCTTGTAACCCAAACAGTGCCTGTCACACATTCGTGCCTGCAAAAAATAAACTAAATTAAACATGTATTCATAGTTAAATATTAATATTAAACTCATAGATGTCATACTATCCTATTCATTTATAGCTAAATAATAAACAGTTTACCTTCATAATGTCACGGATGGTTTGAGCGACAAACTATTGAGCGAAAGCACACCTGCATAAATCCATAATGTCGCTGCACAGATATTCGAATGGCTGAATTGCGAATGCAATTTGCCATTCAAATGAACAATATCTTTTCGACACCTGGATTCCGCTAAGTGAGTTTCAACATAGTGCTGAGAACCCATTCTGAAATTCGCTCATATGGTTTGATGTTATGCACGATCGCACAAATCATCCGCAAAATTATGGAGGTAAATCATAATAAATACACTGTCAAAATTCAACAAAACATGGAAACAAGGATTGTACCCAAAGGGCATAGCTCATAATTCTGTTTACTGCAATTCTTTACTTCCTTTACACCAAACTACTCTGAGATGCAGGAACCAAGGATTTACAGTTTTAAACACACACACACACAACTGACCATAATTTGCAACCCCTTGAATGACTGTGCACATCAAATATTGCTCAAGATCAAGTGAATTAATACATTTATAAATAATGACCCAGAAATATACATCAACTCACTGCTTTCATAAGCATTTATTTTTATTTTATTTTACATTTGTTGACCGGGAGTGTCCGACTGAACCAAAGCTCTTTTTCAGCAGAGGCCCAGAGAAAAAAGCTCGAGACCATACAAAATTACTAAAGAGATATTCAGTAAGTACAATTCTAAAATCAGTAGTTACCAAATTATACAATAAACAAAAGCATGTTAGCAGTTATAGCATGAGAAGCAAAAATGTTGCAGTTTTTTTTTTAAAAACATTTGCTAACCTAAAGTTCAAAAAGCAGATTATATGAAATGTATTAGAAGTTACATAGAAGGAATGGTATGTAACAATTAAACAGGACTGTATCGGTTGGTTATTGGTATATACATTGCGACTCCTCTGTCATCTCACCTCCTTAAATCAAGAATCAGAAACAAAGACACAAAGTCAGAGACAGATTTTAAACATTGATTTTATAAATTTATAAAGTTGCTATAATAACAAGCTTTGTATTAGGAAGCATTTTCTGAAGGATACAAAATCTGAAATTCACATGCCTGTACTTATTTAGTGAAACTCATCCACAGCAATTTGACACAAATACACAAATTTTACAAGGAACAGACTAAAAATGCATTTCCAATTTCTTTTCTGGAGAACTCTGGACAAAGCCAAAACTAATTTGGAGACAACTTTTAAATATTATTTAATGTATTTGTTACCTAGGTAAACCCACTGGACAAAATGCTTCTTTTCAATGGGTGACCTGGGAGCTTTGTTTGGTAAAGTGACTTGCTAAAATTCTCCCAGTAGGCAAATGGAGGAAAATGGATTTAAATTTGCTGCTTTTAACTACAGGAGGCAGTTTGTTAACATCTCAGAGTCTTAAATGACAGACAACGCTAAATCACTTAAAGTATAAACAGAACAGTAAATGTTGCACTGATGTGCATTTTCTGAACATTACTAACCATGAAACTGGCTAGCATTTTTGACTGACTCAAATCTTTAGTGATTTACTAGAAAATGAAGTTAATAAGTGACTGGGCATAAATAGGAATAAAAATCAGAGATAGTCTGCAAAATCAGAGAAAGTTAAGATGCAGCCTACTCTAATTCACTTAAAAATTTAACAGAAAAACAGATTTCGATCAACATCCATTTTCTAAAACTTAGAAACTATGAAACTCTAATGACTAGCATGACTGTAAACCTCGTTGACTTTTACTACCCAGTGATTTATCAGAAAATGAAGAAGTGAGTGAAGGTCCAGCATTTAATGATCTACTTGCTGTAGTTCAGGGTGCAGGATTTGATTTTTTTTTACTCCTGTTTGCTAATGTGTGACTCTGAGGAAGTACTTAACCAGATAGTACTCCAGAAAAGTGAATTGTAAAGAGTGGGTTTACTAAAGATATTGAATAGTTTGGATTAAAAAAAGATACTGAAATGAGGGTTTGCATTAACAAAAGCAGATAGAACAAAATATTTATATATGCTTTAATGACAAAAGAACACTTTTTTGTGAGTCTAACAACATTAACAGGCAGTTGTCTAAGGTAGCAGATGTTTGGGGAATTGTTGGTGCAATCAGAAAACAAGACTGAGTAGTTTGCAGAGCTAGCAGGCTGAAGTTGTCAGAGTAATTGAACACACACACACACACACACACACACACAGCTCTTACTAAAGGAATGCTGTTATAAAATGTGCCTTCTGCTTTAGCACATGTCATCATCCCGTTAAAAAAAACAAAAAAAACACTGAGCTTTTTCCTGTTCTGTTTAGTTCCAAAAGTCAGATTTTAGTTGGCTCAAATGTACTATATTTGAACTATTGAAAGTGGAGCAAAACAGTGCAGCTGAGAGAGGACCAGATCTGCGGCAGAGCCAGAGATGTCTGGCTGTTGCTGACTCGTGATTTCAGAATTTAAAAAACACACAGACCTTTTTTCCATCCCAGCATGATAGCCTCCAGTCTTTCCTTGTTTTTTGCTGTAAAGATTGAAGAAAAGTATGCATTCAGTTAATGCTTCTGTTTTTCCCTCTTCTGTGATCTCCCTTCCATGTTTGTACACCTGAGCAGGCCTGTCCTTTTTTATTCTTCAGTCTGTCTAGTCTGCCCAGATGACTAATCTCTGAGGTCTTTCTTACTGAGCAATATGCTTAAGACAGATTCTCACCAAAAGGGGCATTATGCTCAGTAATTGGTCTGACTGAAAAGGATCATTGGAGCAGTACACTTAGTGAGCAAACAGCTAATAAATAAGTAAACATTTGATCTCTCTCTCTGTTGGATTCTTTTGCTACTTTTCAGTGTGTGCCTTAGCTGCTCCCACATCCTTTGATTTGCTTACATTTTTGTACTGAGCTTCCTTTGTCTTTGCAGCTGCTCCATTCCGTGTCATGTTTGTCTTTTTTTTTCTTCTATCCAGTAGTCTCACTTTCCGGCATAGTCACAATGAACTTTTCCTGTTTCTGTCATTTTCCTCTTTTCCAAGCCTTTTACCATGAATAAATAAATACACAATGCACTCCAATACATATAACTTGTTTATTCTTTCAGTGCTCAGTCCTCCTACCTAATAAGTAGATAGTGGTAACACAGTACAAACAACATAACTGGACCTGGCTAAGGCATTGATAGTATTTCCCAAGCAAGCATTATTGACAGATGTGTAAGTCTGTATATAAATCCTTATGGTGAGTGTTGGATAGCTAAATGACTGTTTGACAGAACCTATGTTAATAGAGTAGAAAGTGCTATTTCTGAAAGGAAAATAGAAGTGGTGCACTATAGGTGTCAGTCATGGGTTTACTTTTATTTGATATTGATTTTCACAGAACTTCAGGTCAACATGCCTGCACTACACTTACCTAAGCTAGAAGACAACTGCAGCTTGAATGTTGTTATTCAGTCTTACACTGCCTCACAGTTGGTTTAGACTATGTTAACAATTGGTTCAAGGACAATGGTCTCAAAATAAATGTGTAAATGTACAATAATTTATTTTGGCAAACCAAACATTTCAAATCATACCATATAGGTGCCACACACACATATAGTCAGGCAGTGTAATAAGGGATGTAGGCATTCTTGTTAAAGGAGAACCACATTCAGAGACTAAAAAAAAAAACATGTTTATTTCATCATGGTTTTGGTGTTTTCTACATTTTAACATCAATCTGGGATTGTTTACAGGTTTTTAAATATGTTTATGTGTAATTTCTGAGTCTGACCACATGAGTTTGGCATCTTGAAGAAATTCTGATTGTTTAGTCTGCCTCTAGGTATTCTAAAATGCAGTGCTTATCTGTAAAAAGTTACATCACACCGGCATCTTTCTTCCTAAAGCTCCTGTCACTGCATTGATTTTACATGCATACACTGCTGTCTTTCATTCAGTTAATTTTAAGTAACATTTCATGTCATTCAATGATTACTTAAAACACAAACAGTGCAAATGCCACAGAACAGACTTTCAAAGTGCTTTTTACTGCTGCTTCTTTTTAGAATGGCTAAACTGCATTTTTTGTGAAGCCTGAATTGTACTACTTTGACTCATCTCCCATCCCCCTTCACACTTAACTTCTCTAGCTGAAAAAGTGATAAGGGTAATTTGAGCTCTTACCTGCTGACAGCTCACAGCAGGAGACTTGACTTATGTACTGTTTCCTTGTTCTAGCCTTTACTTTCTGTATGAGTAGGGAAGGACCAGGGACCTGTGATATCACAGCATGGGTGTGTTTTTAGGACGGTCATGGTGATGTCAGTTTGGAGAGGCAACTGGGCAGAAAACTACCTGTATTCAGTGGCCTTGATGACATCAATGAATTGGAGACTGCAGCAAGGGTGGGATAAAAGTTTTTAGAAAGTGAAACCACCACAGTACAGTAAGGTACTGTTCTAGTGGAGAGAAACAGACAATTTAAAATATTTTAAATACTGTGTTGTTGTTTATTCATAGCAGGGACAATAAATAGGGAGAAAAAGGACAGAGAAGTTGAGCATTTAATAATAGAATCCCATTGTTGTCCTTTAATAATTTCTTATGTTTTGACCATCATGTTTCTGTGTTAGTTCAGAAAGCCTTCTATCTGGATCATCTAATTTCCAAATGCATCTCCTCTAGATCTAAAGAATTTTTAATTTCCCTTTACTCATATCTCACCAGATCCATTATTGAATATGATGTCCCTTTTGGTGTGAATCTGTCTAAACATGTCACTCAGTCAGAAAGGCTACTTCAGAGATGGGTCATCTATTCAAACTGGCAGACTTCTCTCCATACACGGTCTCTTACAGGCTCATCCATGGGGATCTGTGTAGACCCTTTAAAGCCATGAAAGATCCAGCCCTCCTTGACCTTCTTTTCCTTCAGAGAGCAAATAGTTCTTCCAATATTCATGTAAAGGAACTAAATTTTCATCAACAGAGAGGCAGGGCAGATTGGTATGACTGATTAATATTCTAGTGTATCATCCACCTGAGCACCAGACTCCCATTGCATGTCAAACACAGTTTCATGCCTATAACCTCAAGGTAAACTTAGGTAATTTGAGGGGCAGCTTTAAATTCTCCCCCCAGTTTATCCTGACTTGCCCTCTTTGAGGCCATACCTCTCAAACCCTTAATGCAAGAAATCTGGACAAAGTCTAAAGTAATAGGGGGACAAAGGCCCCAAAATAGGGACAGATATTAAATATGGCTCTTATAAACTTAGACAGTTGCTATAATAACAGGGTTTGTGTTAGCATAAAGAATATGAAGTCAGAAACTTAAAGGCATGCCCATTATTTAGTGACTGCAATTCTCAGTGATTTTTCAGAAAACTATAAATTTTATGAGGAACATTCCAAAAATATGAGGCAAAAATCTGGGCAGTCTGTGAAAATCTGGACAGTTGAGAGGTATGGTTGAGGCCAGAGGGATATTTTGAATATGGTTTATTAGCTAGGCTTGCAGTGGTGTGTAGATTGATTGACTGGTATTTACCTATGAAGCTACTGAAATTTCTGTTCTTCCTGATACAGCTGTAGACATCTGGCGGAACTTCTGCATCATCAAAGACCTCAATTATCTTCCATCGCCTCTTTATCCTGCAGCTTGGGATATCACAATCTGCTCCTGGAATGTTCTATTCTCCAGTAACTATAACCATCTTCCTTCTGTCCCATTCTTTTATTCTCTCCCCAGTTTCGTATCCTCCTCCCATGATGTGCCTGGAGGCAGGAACACTGTACCGATCTAACAGCTTCACCCCTCTTCTTTAACCTCCAAGGTGTTTAATATAGATTTTGAACTAGCCTGGTCTATTGCCCTCTACATGTGACTGGCATTTTTCCTGCTCTCTGGCTCACATTTAATGCCACCTTTTATGTAGATTTTTACACCAACTGCATCTTCCTGTCTCTCTTGTCTAGCATTCCTGAACATCCTATATCTAGGTATCCTGCATCCTGACTTTTTTGTCACTGACTCATGCCTCTGTGATACTTGCAATGTTCATCTCATCACTGCTGTATCAATGTCTGTACCAATTTCTTACCTTGACCTTGGAATTGGATTATTATTCAGTCATGCTGCAGGCCATCCTATGTTTTTTTGCAACGTTTATTGCTGTTGTTACTGTTTTACTTTGCTCTACAATTAAAGAACCATATCCTCCCTTTTGCATCTCCGGTACTCCCCTTCTATCTTAGAATAATGGTACAGTTATTAAGCCATACTGTACCATCCCAGCAGTACTTCCCCCACCTACATCACTTAATCTGAGGAGGAGAGCTGGAATGGAAAACTAGCCATACTAGACAGGAAGGTCAAACAGGGTGCAGATGAAAGCCAAAACCTCAAACAGCTGAACGAGTTACCTTCTAAAAGCAGCACATTATTGTAACTTGTGCAGCATTTCGCTGATTATTTTAGCTCAAATACCAGTGAAATCCAAAAATATATGGTTCTATTTGCTCACATTAGCAATAATTGTCTGACTGGTTTGCTTGAAACTGATGATTTCATCTATTTCTCTACAAGTCCATATGATGCTGCAGCCCAAATTACAATGTGTTTAATACTTCTTTTATATTTACGCTTAGAAATAGAATACTACCTTACTCAGTGCTGCCATGGATAACAATCTTCCCATGAAAGCAGTAATCAGGACTGCCTAAATAAAACCATCTTTAGGAAGCATGTATTATAATAAAGCACAAATCAAGTTCAATTTCTGCAGTGCAGGGTTTCACGTTTCAGAAATAATCTGCACACGTGGAAAACAAAGTAGCTGCCTTTTGGTGAGTTTGACTCTTTTTCAAACAGGCCAAAATATCAGGAACTGAACAAATTCAATTTGGACATTCTGATAAGTATAACTAAACCAATTTAGACATCTGTGAAAGTGAGAATTCTGAAGCAAAATTAAATATAATTGACTTCCTAATGGCTCAAAGAGAATCAAGTGCTGTTAGATTAAGATTGACTGATGGACTATTAAGACACTATTGTTGTTAGTCTAGAACTCACATGCCTAGGTTAATGTATAAACAGTAGGGAAACAAGCCAGTCTGTAGTAATTTTCTGACCTCATATTTACAAAATGCACCAGACTGATTTGCAAGAATACTACACAGAATAGGCTAACCTCTCAACCTCTTAGTGCTAGAAATCTGGACAAAGATTGACAAAATTGGGGGGACAGAGGTTGAAAAATAGGTACTGATTTTAAATATTGCTCTTATAAACTTAGAAAGTTGCTAAAGTAGCAATGTTGTGTACATTTCTGAAGGATATGAAGACTGAAACTGAAATGTATGGCATTATTTAGTGAATTCAATCCTCAGATAACCCCAGTGATTTGCCAGGTAAAAAAAACACGCATTTTATGAGGAATAGACCAAAAATATGATGCAAAAATCTGGACAGTTGAGAGGTATAAAATAGGTTTAGTAAGAGATTAGATTAAAAAAGTTGCAGCAAAGGCACATAAAGTATTGGCAGGGAAGCTATATAATAAAATGAGTTTAATAGTTAAATAGTTGAGAACAGGAGAAGGCCACAAACTTGACTGTGGTAATGTACAAGGCTTTGACTATTCTGCTTCCTCTTCATCATTTTCTTTCTCCTCCCCCTCTCCACATGTGCCATACCCTCATAAGTGCCTCTGTAAATTTCCACCCAGACTATGTTGTTAGTAAAGCTTGGCAGAGATCAGCAAAACATGCAATGTTTTGTGAAGACTGGCAAAATGGAACACAGATAGATATTCCATCTTGCTGATTTGCCAGTAGCAAATACCGTGAGTCACCATTCTTGCTGTTAGGACAAAGGAAGTGATTTCAGAAATGCTTTCATGTATCAGTTATAGAAGTTTGACTTTTCTTTTTGTATTAAGGGCAGGTTGGGTATGACACCTGAAAGGCAAAGAAATACTGAATCTATGAAAGTCATACTATACATGTAAAAAATTATAATATTAATGCCAGTGGCATCATCTGTAAAATTATACACATTGACTTATATTTTTCACTAAAACCTACTCTATCTGCACATATTCCTTAAAACATTCTCTACCCCAGCATCCTAAACAGCTACACCCTAAAGACTTGTAATTGCTCACTTACCTCTTAGCATATAACCTTTGCATATATTGTACCCAATACTTGGAACAGTATCCCCAATGACTCAGCCGATTTCCTACCTTATCTGCACCCAAAGATGAGTTACTGACCTTATCTCTCAACCACTTAGATCAAAAAATCTGGACAAAGCCATAAAAAAATGGGGGGGGGGGGGACAAATGCTCAAAATAGGGACCATTTTAAATACTGCTCTTATAAACTGAGAATGTTGCTAGTATAACAGATTTCCATTAGCATGAATTTTCTGAAGGGTATGAAGTCTGAAACTCAAATGCATGTAATTATTTTCTGACTTCCATCATCAATAATTTGCCAATCATTTGCCAGAGAACCAAAATGTATGAGGAACAGACCAAAATAAGAGACAAAAATCTGTACATTCTGCGAAAATCTGGACAGCTGAGAGGTATACTGACCTTGGTAATTCACCTTTTCAGTTGTAGTGATCAGAACAGAGGCATAACAACTGTGTAAATCTGCATTTTTGTTGCTTTACCTACCTTTCCTTACTATTAGTGCAAGCAGTAAGCTCTCTGGCTATGGTCTTCCTTTCTTTGTGCTGTATACTGCTAAGATGTCTTTGTGTATGCCCACTTCTGGAATTATAGTGATCTTTACTACGACCCTTCATCTTTCTCCACCAAACGTCATGTCTTGTGGTAATTAGTTCTTGTAATGTAGTTATATGCCGCAGCACTGCTTTTTCATGGCCCACCTGATTACCAGCTGCACTAAGTCTGGTTCTGTTGCTCCATTTTCCTTTGGTGGTACTACCCCCTCTAGGGCTCTGACTGCTCCATTAGTACTCTGTCAAAAGGAAGTGGGTTAGAACTAGGGCAGCTATCAGCATCTCATACACTGTTCGGCATGGCAAGGGTTTTTCGTATGCCTTAGCTTGGCAGAGCTACTGTTATCACTATAATCACCACATGTAGCATCAGTTAGCTCTAGCCCTCCCTGCTCTGCCAAATTTTATTGTCAATCTGCCATGTGATTATGGCACTGTCCCCTCAGTGTGGATACTTCAGAATGCTAGCAGAAACCCCTCCACTCTGGAGACACTAGTTGGCCAAAGTTGCTCCTTCCCACCCTGCCTGCACAGTTTCTCCAGCAACCAAGATGCTAAACAGACTAAGGTCGTCTTGGTCACAGTCAAAGCTATTCCATGGAGTCATGAACTACATTTGTGTCATAGCACTGACTATTTAATCTTGTTATTCAGATATATTTTATTTAGTTTAATTCAGATTTCATGGTTGATTGTTTTACATTTAGTTTATTTGACTTTTAGAGTCATATGTATATTCACGTCTCAGTTTTGCTAAAAATTTTGTCTACACTGAAAGGCCTTTGCGTTTCCTTATTTTTTACAATGTCCTGGTATTAAGTTTTGTTCTAATATCACTAAGTTGTGGCTGAAACACAGATGTTGAGGTCCATCCCACTAACTTGCATAACATTAACAAATAAGCAATCAAGTAGAAAGTAAGGAATGATGGCTGTAATTCTCAACAGATAAGATTTTTTTCCACTTCTACAACCTCCACAGGGAGTGGATATGCTATCTGTGTCCAGTCAGCCCATTTATTTTGCAAGGGCAGGGGCCAGGCACCCCTAGGTTGGACAAAAGTCCTACAGTCCATTTGCTCCTAGGTGGGTAGAACATTTGGCTTACCTGTTCCTCCTTTAGTCAGAGTTGAGTGATAGGGAGTGAGCCATCCTGCAGGACCTGGAGAGTGGCCTAATCTTCTCTCCCATTAAGTGGCTCACCTAGCTGCCTGGCTAAAGGACAGGTGTTCTCATTCCCAGACATACCCATTTCCCTCATTTCCATGGTGAAAATGAACCACCAGCAGCATAAGCTTACCTGACTTTTTCTGTGGGTGATCACCTACTCTCTGATATATATTACCAATGTGCTAGGCATGTCACCTCCACTTCTCCAAGATGGTAAGATGTCAATACTCAAGCCTGTCTTCCTCTACCCAACTACTTGGGTCCCTGTATTGCTAGCTGAATGTCCATTGCCTTGAAGATACTCAAGGCTTCATCCCGTTATGCCGCGGTGCTGGGTCTTTACTCGATAATCTTTTATGTTTGCTGTTTGCATGATCTAATACATTTAGTTTATAGTGCACAAGTAGAGAAGGCTAATATTTGCAAAATTATGTTTTTTTTCAAACTTAGCATCTACACATGCATGCATGCCTGCACCTCCCCCACACACGCACATGCAGTGTGGGTATGAATGAACATACTGAACTATACTGAATGCATTCTTTTGACTGAAATTTAAAGGTACACTATATTCAATCAACACCTACAATAAGTGCCCTCCATGCAGGTGGTTTGTGCCTGTTGTATTGCACCAAATATTATAACATTTATAATATTTAAAGAAAACTCGAGGCTGCACACATTGAAGTAAAGAAGAAATATTCCATTGCAAAAATGATCTACTTAACTCCACTTCCATATATACTTATGTATGTGTATGTGTATATGCATGTGTATGTATGAGTGCTTGTGCATGTGTGTGTGTGTGTGTGCGCGTGTGTGTGTATGCCACTTCCACCATTCCGTATGTAGAACCACTACTTGTATTTTCTGACTGGATGCAAACCCAAGACAACTCATCTATATTTAAATAACTATAGACTGGGTAATTCTGAAGATACAGCCACCATAGTGGTATGGGGTCAGTGATTAACACAAATTTTTGACCCAGCAAACAGTATTTTAGGATGATAAGGGCCTAATTCATGGGATCAGTGATTAACACAAATTTTTGACCCAACAAACAGTATTTTAGGATGATAAGGGCCTAATTCATGGTAATGTATTGCCTTGCTCTATAACTGAATAATGTGTATCAACATTACTGGATTTCCTAATTATATAATACCTAGTATGCTCATCTCCAAAGTAATCTGAAGCAGATTCATGTCGACTCGCTGAGGGCTGTTTCAATTAATGTAAAAACATCAAAAAATGCTTGACAAAATGCTTCAATGAATAACCCAAAGAAGGTTTTGTTTTTTTGTTTTTGTTTGTTTTTTATTTTTATTTTTTTTTTTTGCATTTGGCAAGTCCACTTACATCCCCTCATGTGGGTAGACACCCACTCATTCCCAAACATGTATCAACTCTGGGGTTGCAAAACAGTGGAGTTTTATAAAGGACACTCCACTGTCACCAAAACTAGCTTCAGCAGACTTACTTTGATCATTTTACATTTACCAACACTACCTTCGGCAGCCAAACATGCTCCCATCTGAGGCAAAATGGCAACAATGCACCTATGTCTATTTTAGAGGCATACCCCTCAAATGTCCATCATTTTGCAGAACATCCTTCATAATTCTTTTGATTTTTTTGGTAAATTGCTAAGGATTATCATCAGACAATAAAGCCAGATGTTAGAGTTTGTACTTCTTATTGTTCAGGAAATGCATGTTAATGCAGTACCTGATATTCTATTAATTTTTAAAGTGAATTAAAGTTTAAAAATTATCCCTGATTTTGGATGTTCATCTCCCATTATTTTTTACATTATCCAGGATTCTTCAGCAATGAAGTTGAGAGGTATGCTGAGAGGAATCTGGTTGTGCTAAGAATTGCTTGGAAAAGTCTGGAGTAAACTTAAGAATAAATGTATGCTAAGGCAAGCCTAAGAACGTTATATCCTGTTTCTTAGAGGGTGTCATGGACCAATTTTGAACTGTTTCAGCATTTTCATTTTGTGGCTTTACTATCCCTCATCTTATTGCACAGCCCAAACACTGGGTTTATGCCTTGACAAACTTGCACTTAGCCGATTCAACCATCAGATAAGTTTAATGCAGGGAATCCAAACCAGCCTGAACTTTTAGGGATACAGCTTTCCCAAACTTCAAACAATATTACTACATCTTCCTCATGGGATGCTGAATACCTGGGTCTATATCAGTTCATCAAAACAGCACATCATCGAATACAACAACCTCGAACTTCTAACCATGAAATCTAAAAACATAGAAAGCTCAGAACAGCAATTTTTTTTCCCTGGGAAAAAAATTCACTGTTTCGAGAAACACACACACACACACAACACAAGCACACCAAAAAAACAGAAATCCACACATATACACTTAAACTCCTACATCTAACCCTACACTAAACTGTACATACAGTACTATCTATCCACCATCCTTAACCCAAACCCTAACCCTAAGGTCTGTCACTATCGCACACTCACCTCACCCGCACCCTAACCCTAACTCACATACCCCACCCTAACCCTAAAGTCTATCACTATCGCACACTCACCTCGCCTATGCCCTAACCCTAACTCACATTCCCCACCCTAACCCTAAAGTCTGTCACTATTGCACACTCACCTCACCTGCGCCCTAACCCTAACTCACATACCCCGCCCTAACCCTAAAGTCTATCACTATCACACACTCACCTCACCCGCTCCCTAACCCTAACTCACATACCCTGCCCTAACCCTAATGTCCACACAATCGCACACTTACCTGTACCCAACCTGTAACTTTCCACCACAGTGCTGAAAATAGCGAAGCCACAGAAACGGACAACCTGATTCTTTCCCTAGGAAAAAAATCGGTTTATCTGCAGCTTCGCTATTTTCAGCATTTGCTGTTTTCGGTTCGATATTAGACCATTCAAAGTATTAACACTTTGATGATCTCATATAGACCCAAATACTTGGCATGGGGGTCTACGGATTTTATACATCAGCCTCAGGAATGGTGCAGAGGCTCTGGGGAGATCTAAAAGCAGGACTATGAAATGGCAGAGTCGACATTGTGTGGCAAATGCAATTTTTGTTTCAGCCAGTAGAGTAGTAGAATCTACCAATTTCTTTTTGTTAGATCCAAAGTAGAAAGACATCTAGTATTTCCCAATTCTCAGTCATTTTATCCACTTGGGGCATGAGATATGAATTAAACTTAGATATGCTGTCTGATTTTCTGAAGCCGTTTCTAAACCTTATGTATATTATTGACCCAGCATACTTGGGAACCATTACAATGGGACTATTTCATTCACTTTGGTATTCTTCTATGACTCCAGGTTTCAGCATTTTTTGTACTTCCTTAACTACTTTGTGGTGGGAATCTGGTATTCAATATGGAATGTGCTATCTGAGCAGGCAGGATGTCTGTGTTGTGCTGGATTATACTGGTTCTGGCAGACAAATATCACAGTTTGTCTTTATTCCTTTTACATATGTCCATGACATGCTGTGGGGACTTAATTTGTATAAGTGTACTTTCTGTGAAACTTCAGTTTCTCAGCAAAGTTTAGAACATTTATAAAGTATAATTGTTCTGATTTCCTTTTTTTTTTAATTGTGTCACCTAGAATTTAGTTCATTCATTTTTTCTGCAGTTCTAAAAGATCCTTGTCACTTTACAATGGAATTGATTTTGGTAGTAGGTATTAACAGGAATACTTTATCTACTAGTCGGAATTCTCTGAGATGAGCATTTCTGTTATATTTTCTCTGATGGGTCTGCTGTACTCTCTTTTAACATGTTCTTTCACTATAGGCATGCATGTTTGAAGCGAGCTCTGTTACACTTTATAGGGGGCATTCTTCACCTCCTCCAATGTACCTTTTGCTATAGTTAGAAAGCCTTGGGAATGTGTGCCATATAGCAGTTTAAATGGCGTGAATCCCACCGAAGCTTGAGTGCCACTGTTACAGCAAAGAGAAGGCATGGAAGCAGTTCATCACTGCCATTTCCATCCACTTCTAAAGCCTTTTACAACATGGACTTTAAAGTTTTATTAAAGTGATCAACTAGCCCATCAGCTAATGGGTATACACAAATGCCCTTAGATGTTTACTTAAACAAATGATAATGTATGCATTACTGTAGACACAAATGAGGTTCCTTGGTCAATAAAAAAAAATGTCAGAGAATTCCTACCTTAAAAAAACTAGTCTTTTTGTTATGGAGCTTGCATTGATTCTTTGGAATACTGCTGCCTTGGACATTTTGTGTGTGTGTGTAACGAATTACTAGGCGAGAATAATGGGCCTTACTTGATTTTACAAGTGGAAACACAATGGTCATTGCTAGTCATTCAAACAAGCCAACCATGATAGGGAAGGGCATCAGAGTTCTTAAAGTCTATGAAGGATACTGCCCTTTGAAATTTTGGTATAACACCAGACCAATAAATTCTAGACAAAGTACTGGCTCTTTACTTATCCATTCCTAAATAACCACCCAAACAGGGGCTATGAGGTATCTTCATTGCAGGTGTTTTAAAAGGCCATGTAACTGGTTCATTTGTACATCTTTATTTTTGGATACTCTGTACATCAGGCTGTTTTGTAGTCCAGATTTTGGATATGAAGTTGGGATGTTATGCTCCTTTGTTTTTCCTCCTATTTCTGTCCTAGTCTATGTAACTCTATTTACTGTATTGTTTTCTCACTGGGCCTTCTTGAAAATGACAACCGCTTACCTGGAGGCCATTCGATTCAGCATTGCTTTGAATAGTATTGTAATGTGAGGTGCAGGCGGTGGACTCTTCTCCAATAAATGAAAGCACAGTTACTCCACATTAATTAAATCCTCCTTTATAGAAGGTAACCAATAAAAATCATTTTCTTTGAACAGCGGTACTTTTCTTTTTCTCATTTTCAGTTATTTTCTCATTTTCTTCACCCTTAGAGTTCTGCTTCTTTCTTCTTCCTGGCTCTGCTTTAGTGAGCAAGGAAAACTTTAAGATTCTGTTTAGGTTCCCATTTCCCTTTCTCATCATTTTGAGTTTCACCCATGTCTTCCTCAGTTTCTATACCGGTCACCCTTAGTGCATTCTTAACTACAGGTCCCTGCCTGTAAATCACTACACCACCTACTTATTAAGAAAAGACGGTTAAAGATTTACAAACTTTATGAAACCTTTTTTTAGAGAATGTTTGCTTGTGTTTTTTGCTCATGGTCAGTATTTTCAGTGCAAGTTATAACAACATTTGTCAAATATTCAGTGCAGCAGCTCTGGTTCTGTCAAAAAGCTGCCATTTCAGAAATGACATTTAGTAGACTTCAGTATAACAATAAAGCGTACTTTATGATGTTGAAACCATACATGTCTCTGCTGCAAATCTGGTTCCAAACAGATTGTATCTAATAATTTGCATGTATCTTGGCTAACATTCTGTTCTAATCTGGCCAGTATTGTCTAATTCATCTGTGTAAACATGCTTTTCAGAGCCATCTGAAATGTATTATCTGCCCCATCTTAAATACATTCTATAGTCCTGTTTAACAATGCACACAGGCCTTATGCAGTAGTGACAGTAAAAATCTCCCTTTTAGGTAGAATTTGGTAATGACTGTCTGCACCTCCTAAGAGTAGGTTCTGGGATGAATGCACATCATATATGCGCCAGAACAGCTTACGGTGCCACCTGCCAGGGTCATAAGCCTGCATTCTGTTTGACAGCAGTGTACTTACATCAGTGGCAGCTTTCAACACTTTGACATTTGGGTTTATGATACAGCTGTTTTATAATAGTACTTTATGACTCAAAAAGTTCTTACAATTCATCTGTGTGCTGCAGTGTTTTTTGCACAACAAATTATAATTTTATATGTAGTAACTGCTCAGTCTTCATAGCCATAAAACAGTATTTGCATCCAGTTTTGCAGTTTGTAGATGATTATTTTTTGCCATGTCAATAAAAATATTTGGAAAATGACATAAAAGCAAAATCAGTCTATATACAATGGAGTATTTTTATAGTTCTTGGTCCATGAGTTTTCCTTCTTATTGAGCATATTTCTTTCCATGTTATAATTAGCTAGAATAAAACAGTACTTAAGAGATATGAGTCACAAGATTTCAGTCATTTCACTTTAGTCACCAGGCAGGGTATTTCTTCAAGTTCAGTTTCTCTTTAATGCACAACATAACATCCATTATACCTTTCAGGCTTCAAAGATACTTTCAAGACATCACCTTGCAGGGATGCCCTCCAGACTGCACTTCTAGATCCCTCAAGACTCCCCTCTATAACACTCTCTATACCCAGAAGTTAGGAATAGACTTCCTTAAACAGCAGTGTGTCTCTGATGTAGCTTTAGAGGCTGGTATTCTCTCTTAGCTGCTATAACGGCGTGACAAATTCTCTTCTGTACTCAGCAGTGTGTTTTCCTGGCTCGGTAGTAGCATGCTTCTCTGGCTTAGCCACAGGGTTAACATTTATTATGGTACAGGACCCCCCCCCCCGGAAGAAATCACCACGTCCAATTTTGCCAGATAAGCTGTAAACAGGAGACAGCCTATCTTCATTTAAATGACTGCAGCTAGGATCTTGAGGTTAAAGATCTAAAGATCAAAACCCATCAAGACAGTTTTCTGCTGCAACCTTTCTGCCTGTGTTGGCATTGTAAGGGGGCATGGTCAATTATTATTATAAACTCCTTGCCCAAAAGTTGGACTTGAAGAAGGTGAGGGCCTATTTTATGGCACGCATTCTCTCTTTGTGTATAGCTGAATAATGTTCCTCAGCAGTGCTGAGATTTTTACTTATTTAACAGATGGGGTTTTCATCCCATCTGCTATAACCTCAGAAAATACATATATGTCACCAAGGGGTATCTGTATGCAGAATGAATTGGAAAAATCTGGAGCAATTACTATTAGTTCTGAAGTGATCATGTCTTTCATTTGCTTAAAGATGTGTCTTGCTTCAATTGTGCACTTACCTTTCCAGTGAGCCTTACCCTTGGACAGGTTAGTAAGGAACAAAATTATAAATAAATTTATAGTAATAGCTAGCCACTCCAAAAATGCCTTAATCTGTTTCTTAATCATTGGCATGGTAGAATTTTCTAGTGCTTCAGTAGTTTTCATTCTGTGTTTCCACTATGCTTTGGCCTATTATAGAGCCCAAATACTGAGATTCTGCTATGCCTATCTAACAGTAACTGGGATAACAGTCAACCCATATCAATGTAAGTAATCTAAGGTGGCTTGAACTTTATTAAGATGGTTTTCACAATATACATTAAAATATTACCACATAATCAACATCATCCACTTAGGCTGCTGCATGTCTGTTATGTGGGATATGGGAGTTTTATCAATTACTCATTGAAAAGTTGCAGTTGCTTGATAAAGATCAAACGGGCAAGACTCTGTAGGGAAAGATTCCATCAAGTGTAGAAAATGCCATTTCCTTATCTTCTGGGACTAGTGGAGTTTGGGAAAGTGGACTAAAACCTAGCCTTGACAAATTTTTCAATCAGGTCACCCATTTGAGGTAGGTGATGTGAATATACCTTTCAACTGCTCAGTTTTTGTAGAATGTCCATATTTTTGTCTCATATTTTAGTTTGTATTGCATAACAATTTGTTGTTTTCTGAAAGATCATTGTGGATTGAGGACTGAACTCTCTAAATAATGATAGGCATTTGAGTTTCAGACTTCTTATCCATCAGAAGGTGCATGTGAATACAAAGCATGCTATTCTAGCAACGTTCTAAGTTTATAAGAGTACTAATTAATATATGTCCATATTTTTGGGCCTTTGTCCCCCCCATTATTTTTGGAATTGTCCAGATTTTGTGAACTAAGAGGTTGAGAGGAACTATATGGATATGAATCAAAATTTAGATAAGCTATTTTATTTTTTTTCTGAAATTATTACAAAAACATAGGCCCAACAAGATTGGGAACAAATACCATAAGACCGTTCTACTCACGTTGGGATTATTCTTTGAGTTTAAGCATCTTCAGTACCTCTTCCTTAACTGCTTGACATTGAGGATTGAATGCTTGTTTTTTCTGACACCCAGATTTTCCTCCAGTCAGCTCCCCCGGACCCTCCTCCATAGTTTTTTAAAGGCAGTTACAGACAAACAAGTTGAATGCAATTTATTAACACTTGTCCATCTTCCCAGTTAACTCAGTAAACTACTTGAAACTTCCTCAAGGCATCTTTATTCCTCCCATGGTGAGGTAATCAGATCTGCTAGCTAAAGTAATTTTATCTGGACTAATCCATTGTAATCTTTTTCTTATTAGTCCTGTCATTCTCTGGATCATAGGTGGGATACCAGACCTGAATAGAGCTTTCTAAATTACCTCTGTTTAATGTTTGTTTATTAGATTGAATAGGCAGGTGACATTGCACATAATGAAAGGTTTTGTAGTAGTAGGCACCTAAAAAGCTACATGTAAGACGTTGTGGCTGAGTATATCATGATGCCTTGACACATTGGAACTCATACTTAAGTAAAGATGTATGTATGATGCACGTACCTCTGACTTAAGGTTAAAATGTTCACTTATTAACAAATGACCTAGGGTCACTGTGGCATACCTCTTTCATTAAAGCAGTAGTCAGTGCCATTTTAAGTTTGCCTATAACTACAATTTTTAGAACTTTGCTTCATTAGTTACATAATGTTCTAGTTACAGTTTCAAAATATGGATTAAGTCAGCCATGTGTGAGCTTATCAATCTGCTCAGACTAAATGTCAAGTTGCAAAATGTAAGGGATTGTGCCTCAGGCGAGACTCTAACCCTAGATAAAAATTCTAGTTTTAGTTTTTGCCAGTTGTGTACATCAAAATCAAAAACCTTCACATTACACATGTTTAAAAACATACTACAACCATAAAACATAACATGTCAGACCACAGCCTAGTTAACAGCAATCAGCATTAACTATTAAGCTTTTTAGTCCTTAACATATAGATAGACTTCATCAGAATGGAACACCCCTAATAAAGATGACATAAATAATTATGTAAATGTCACATGATCAAAACCATGGGAGAACAAATAAAGCATTTTAATAAAATCATTTTAAGCAACTAGTACTTAACATACATGTAAATGGTGCAATAAAATTCAATACCAATGAGCATTTTCTTATGCAGTATTAATTATGAATATATATATATATATATATATATATATATATATATATATATATATATTTATAAACTTGCTGCCCTTAATTTTAGAAGTCTGTTAAATGAAAAACCTTCATTAATTCATGGTGGTGTTGAAGTATTAAGAAAAAAAAATGGGTAAAACAATCCCCTCCAATCCAAATGAGATTTTCATTCTCCCCCCTCCCCACAGAAAGTGGAGATATTTTTTTCTAAAATAAAAAAAAAATGAAATTTAATGAATAGTAGTAAAATGCCGATACAAAGCATTAATATTATTACCTGTATATATATATATATATATATATATATATATGAGTCTAGGACTATTCACTGAAACTCAAATGAATGTGCACAAATCACTGAAAGCACAAGTCACTGAAACACATTTCACTGAAAGTTATATATGGCCTTTTCCCCACTGTAGTGTGACCCTGGAGTTAGAATATATAGTAAGGGGGGGGCACCTCCCCCCACATTGAGGATGTGGGGGGTGTAGCCCCCCACATACTTTGGATATATATTAAGTTTAGAAAAGAGTAATTTATTGAAATTGCAAGTATCCATGTGTATAGTTCAAAATATTTAAAATAGATGGGGGGCTATGCCTCCCACACCCCCCTTACTATATATTCTAACTCCAGGGTCGCACTACAGTGGGAAAAAGGCCATACATAACTTTCAGTGAAATGTGTTTTAGTGAATTGTGTTTTCAGTGAATTGAGCTTTCAGTGAATTGTGCACAGTCAAATGTGTTTCAGTGAAATATGCTTTCAGTGAATAGTCCTAGACCCATATATATATATATATATATATATATATATATATATATATATATATATATATATATGTGTGTGTGTGTGTGTGTGTGTGTATTGCTGCATATACTATCCTGCTCAAACTACAATTAAATTTACCTTCACACTGAATACTCTTAGGAGAACTAATAATCTATAGTTTTGTGCCCTCATAAATATGTGGTCTCTGATTGCAGGATCCACATTCTAACATTCTGCTACAAATATCTTTCATAAGTATATTATTCTCAACTCTATTTTTAATGTTAATTCCCCTTAAAAAATGAAATTAATCCCAGGATCTTGTCTTTGAACCAGATTTTAATTATTCCTATTAAATATATTCCAATTTCTAACCATAACTTTCTTGAATTCTGAGTATGTACTATATTGGAAAATCATAGACCTTTTGAACCTGCAGTATACATGATGTGAACCATCATCAGATGTACTCAAATTACACAATGCCCCTTCTAGAATTCCCGCTTTGAGTCAACCCAGTATTTCCCCTGTATGTTCAGATTTTATTGATGTAAGTAGTATGGGTGGGTAACTTCTGAGCAAAAATGACAGTCTAACTATAAAGCCTGAGTTCAAAGGATGTCATTCTATAAACTCTTACCATCTCTCCCTTAACCAACCATATTTTTTGTTTTAAAGAATGGTAACCAGCAAAATCCAGATAGGAGTTGGAAAAACTCGTTTATGATAAATAGTATACTCATAACAGTTTTCTTCAACTTTTTTATATACTTTAACATCAAAATAAGTATGATGATGCTAAAGGGAAAAATTCTGCAGCAAAGCTGGTATAATTTAAAAATCTAAATACATTATCACTGTTTTATCTTCATGTATAAAAATGATATCCAAAAATTGTAACTATATCACAGTATATTGGTGATTAGAGTATTCAGACTTCCACATAAATACTTCTGCACTGACATAAATTGGTACAAATTGAGAAACCATAATTATCACTTTTAATGTTTAAAAAATATCCCAATTAAAATATTAAAAATATTGTGTAAAGGTTTATAAAGACAGTAATTAATGTGAAAACATATGTATTAAAAGTTAGAGCCTCATTAAACCATTCTATACCTTCAAAAGGGGAGGGAGTGGCTGAGAAAAAAATCATTCATATCAATTGTCACAAAAAATAACATATTGCTTAAAAAGAAAACACTGTATTTCAAAATATTTTTTAAAAATACCATGAATCCTTTAAAATATGTTTTTTTGTCTTGGACATTTGTTTTTAGTATACAATCAATGCATTAGTCAAAAACATCTCTTTTTCACCTAGCAGAAGAAAGGGATCAGCAATGTTTTTATGAACTTTAGTTAGCGTTGTCGCCTCACAGTAAGATGCTGTCCGGTTCGATTCTCAGCTAGAGCGTCATCTGCGTGGAGACATACGTGAATGGGCGTACCTTTGTTGAAGGTTGTGCGTCAGGGCTGGTAACTCGGCACGTAAAAATCAACTACCAATCATTAGCAGACCGGAGTTCCCCTGTGGTGACCCCTAACCGATAAAAGCCAAAAGACACAAACAAAGGTATCCCAAATACTGTCAGGATCACAGGGTTCATTACTGAAGGTATGTTAAAGTTGTCATCATTATCTTTCTCACTATAGCTCATGTAAAAAAGCATTTATGCAACAATACACAATATTATTTTTATTCCTGGAGACACCCTCTCTATCCATCAATAAATCTGACATTTTACAAGAGTAGATATTGCAATCTATTAGAACAATGCCACCTCCCTTGTTCGGCTTCATAACCTGAATCAATTTTTCATTACTTAAAGTATTTAATAAAACAATTTTATCCTTTGATAAATTAAACAACTTCCTTTGAACAGACCTCTGAATTCAAACTCTGAAGTCATTTTCATACAGTTTTTCAAGCAAAGCTAAATTACACTTCAGGCACAAGATAAAAGTACTTTTATGCAACAGGACACCAACCTTACTTGTCCACTCCTTCATAATATTTTCAACCAAAAAAAATCAAGTCTAGGTTCTACTTTCTCACAAAGAGTTTCAGCTATTGGATAAGGTCAACCTTATTAATTCTAGTTGATGGAACATAAGTAAATCATAAATAAGTAAAAAGTAAGAGTCACAACCAAACTGCTATCAGTAAAAAGCTTGAAACCATTCCTTTCAAAAACCATAGTGTCATTGATTAGTTGTTTTGGTATGGTCTGTGTCCCTGCTGACCTTTCCCTCTCATTCCTTGCTGTGATCTTTGACCCCTTTAACCATTCACTTTTTTGCCTGATGATCCTGGGACTGACTGGCTCTGTCTGCTACCAATCTCTCTGATCTCCTTAATGGATGAATTCTAACAAATCATCTAGGTTGGGGTAGTGTCAATACCTGATACACTCACTACATTCACATTGTGAAATGATTACTAGACTCAAGATTATTCCACATGTTGAATTTAGGGAAATGACACACTTTGTGGTAATAATAGGCATTACTGTTCCATATAATTTTTTTATTTTTCCTGGTATGGATGACTTCATACTTAGATTGATTCTCTGAAAAATATCTTAAAAATCTTTCTAAAATTAAATAAAAAGGTATTTTTTATTTGACTCTAAAAATTCTCAATATCTGTTGTCAATGCTTCTGGTTCTCTAATATTATGCCTAATTAAAATATTCATAATTTAAAATCCAAATAATGGAATGAGTTTTGTATACAAAACAGAATTTTCTGTGATTCTCATTTTGGAATTTCAAAACACAAAATCCTTTGGGAACATGACCATTTTTCAAACTTTCCCTTAGATAGGTACTGTTGAGTTGAAGTGACTTCAATTTAGTAAGTTTCTTTTCAAATAATTTGAAATTAGTGTCCAAATTGAGTTCCAGTAATTTGTAATTAGATTCCATAGTGGTGCCATGAAAAGCCAAGACAGGAAGTTTGTTAAGCCATGTGTCCAAGTTATAACCATCATCCTGACATGCAGAATCCATAGCAAATGGTAAACTTGGATGGTTAACAGTTATATTGTGTAGTGAAACTGGCATCTGAGTGTTATCCATCAAAACAGTTCCCTCTACCGTTGAAATTGCTCTCTGAGCTGGTGTGATAAAACTCAACAAAAAAGAAAACTGCTGTGAAAGCTGAAATACAAGTGCTGTCAGGTTTCCCATTGTATCTGTACTCACACGGGTAGGAAACATTTGGGGTGTTTGTTAAATTCTTCATTTAATTGTGTTGAAAGGTCACTGCCATTATCCAATGGTGCAGACACGATGTGATAAAAAATGCACTAAAATCAAAATCCTTCACATAACATGAGCTCACAAATACACTAGAACCATAAAACAAACACGTCAGCATGCAACGTACTTAATAGTAACCAGCATTATTTATCAACTGCTTTCATCTATAACATACAGACAGACCGCGTCAGAATGAAAATACCCCTGAAAATGAGGACACAAATAATTCTGTAAAATTCATATGATCAAAATGTTAAAAAAAAACATTTTTAGACAACCAGTACTTAAACAAAATATGTAAATTGTGAGATAAAGTTCAAGAGCAACTAACAAATTCTTATTCAATATTAACTATTAAAATATTCATTTATAAACTTGATGTCCTTCATTTTAAAAGACTGTTAATCAAAACATCTTTGTTAATTCTTGGAGGTACTGTGACATTTAAAAAATCTGTTAAAACACTTCCATTGACTCTAGATGACATTTCCAATCAGCCACTATGTGTAATGGAGGTATTTCTTATAAAATAAAAAAAAAATGAAATTTAATGAATGCAATACAAGTAGTAAAATGGTTATATAAAGCATTATTATTTTCACTTGTTCTAATACTATATGTATATTGATAGATACATTGCCCGAGGGAATGTTCCATCTTGCCAATGTGGAAAGCTTGGCCAGGTTGCTACATAATATATCACCCTCCATGAGCACAATTAAATTTACCTTTATGCTGAATACCAATAGGGTAATGAGTAATCCACAATTCTGTGCCCACATAAATATAAGGGCTCTGACTACATGATCCACATTTTTAACATTCACTAGTATATTACGCTTGACTATATTTTTGATGTTTCTTTCCCTTTTAAAAATTAAATGAATCTCAGGTCTCAGTTTTTGTACCAGATGTTAATTAGTTATGATAAATATATTCCATGTCTTAACCATAAATTTTTTCTTGAATTCTGCTAAGTATATATAGTATGGTAAAATCATGGACTTTTTAAATCTGTAGCTGACTCCTTGTGAACTATCCTCAGAATAATGCGAATTACGTAATGCTCTTCTAAGAATTGCAGGCTTGAAGCAACCTTATCTTTCCCATATAATTTCTGTTTTCACTGATGTATGCAAATGTCAGCACTAACGTTTTGTAATATGTGTTTAAACACAACACTGCTACTAAACAGAACATCTAAACAATATGTCTGCAGAGGGACAAGAAAGAAGATCTTATAAACAAAATAGAAATGCAAACTTTTGTAGGTAAAGGGCTGTATCCAGTAGCTCTAGAGCCTAATTTATCTCATGAAGTGATAACTGGTCAGCACTTTCCATAATACAAAGAGCTCTGTAACTTGTGTGGGGGCAGAATAGAACCACAGGTGCTGTCAGAAAGATACAACCCTACTATAGCTATAGTTGAAGAATTATAATTCTAAAATGTGCCTAAGATCTGAGTCTGGGAAGAAGGAATGGGCAAATCTGATAATGAGTCATATCAAAAGATTGCAGTAGATAAGGTTAAAGAAAAAGGCAGTATAGAGACTACCAATGGGATGGGCCATACTTAATTGTACAGTTCAAAAAGCCCTCAGAAGTTAGAATAATGAAAGAGATCAGTGTAGAGACTGTGGTAGTGGTGCCTGTAGCAGAGACTAAGGAGGGGACAGATGAATATCCTGCAAAAAGAAAGAAAAGAAAAGAAAAGTGAAGATAAGAAATAGAAGGAAAAAAAAAAGAAAAGTGAAGGTAAGAAATGGAAAGAAAAGAAAAGAAACAAAGTTCACCAGAGTTGTAGACTTTCCTGTTCTCTATCAGAGAAGAGAACCAATCCAAAACCTTAAATGAAATGTAAAGTATAGAATAAACAGGGTCACTGTTGAAGAAGAGCCACCAGTAACCAAACAGAAGATGAGTATATATGTGAGTTACTCTTGTTAGAGGAGGATGAGGAGTTACGTGAAGGAGGAGAAAGCTGTATAGTTTTTGGAGGAAAAGGGTAGATCCTCCAGTTCATGCCAGGGTACTGAGGAAAACCGTACTGAGCTGGCTGACCTCCAGCTAAACCATATTGCTTTAAAATGGCTCAGTGGGAAAATGCCACTCAAGGCAGCGCTAGAGAGAATATAGGAAAGACAGAAGGGGAAACAAATGAACAATCCCTCATCAAATCCTTGTTAGAAAACTGGGATTTGACTTATTGTAGATGATAACCAAATATAGAGAACAAACATCGAGACAGTTGTTGTTGTTTGTCTTTCTGCTTTTCCAGGTTAGGGGTCACCACAGTGGAACTCCGGTCTGCTAATGATTGGCAGTTAGTTGTTTTATGGTGTAGATTTGCCAGCCAGATGCCCAACCATCAACAAAGGCACGCCCATTCAAGGCATGTCTTTCGAACGCCCACTCGACCGTGGGGAGAACATGCAGACTCCACATAGAAGGCACTCCCAACCCAAGCCAAGAATCGAACAGGAGAACCTCTTGCTGTGAGGTAACAATGCTACCGCTGCACCACCGTGGAATAAAACATCGAGCCAGTTATTTGTACTAATACCTTTACAGCCCTTCTGATGAGGTTAATGCATGTCATGTCTTGGGGATCATTTGGGGGTGGACAAAATACTGAGCAAGGTGCTATCTAAATTTTATTGGCTTTGGATTATGAAGCAAACAGAAAATATCTGTGTAGCCTGTCCATGCTTTCAAAAGACAGTAACCTTTCTTGGGTTTAGGAACCCATTACCTCGAACAGAGCTTGTGTTTGAAAACATAGTAACGAACATAAAAGACCTACTTGAAGATTTCAGTAAAGGATATCAGTACATGCTGGCAATCATTGATTGTGCTGTAAATTTTCCAGACGTAGTACCATTATAATCAGTAAATGCCTAGACAATAACAAAAAAAACGCACATTACTATTGTCTAGAATGGGAATTCAAAGACTTCCACATTATTCAGAATAATGCTGGAACTATGCTAATTCTTTAAGATGAAGTAGTTTAGAGCATTTGAGCACCACCCTCAATCAAATTTCCAAGTTGATCACTTTATCAAACCTTTAAAAGCTATGCTCTGAATAGCTATAGTAGAAGATGTTAAAACTGGGATCAGCTGCTTCTACAGCCTCTCTCTGTTTATAGATCAGTCCTAGGCTAATTGCCTTTGTGGGCCATTTTAAACCTAGCCAGTCACCCCATGTGAGAATCAAATCCTGCACCTTATGTTTGTAAGGTAAACACCTTAACCATTATGCCAACCTCTGTTGTAAGAGAAGTACTTTGAACCTCAAACAGATTTACTCTGTTTGAACTATTATATGGCAGATGGCAAAGGATGCCTGGCTAGAAGAAACCCCCATACCAGATATGCAGCGGCTTAACTTGATGACGTAGTTGTTTTCTCTAAAGATATGGAAAGTCACCTTCCTAAAGTCCAAGTCTTCCTAAACTCTATATGTCAAACTGGATTAACAGCCAACCCAAGTAAATGTAACTAGGTATAGTCGAAGTATAATGTCTAGCTATGTGAGAGGAAGAGGGAAACACACACACACACACACACACACACACACACACACACACACACACACACACACACACACACACACACACACACACACACAAACACACACACACATAATGCAGAAACCATACATAACTGATCTTTACCCACCACCAAAAAAAAAACAAAAAAGAAGACAAGGCTTTTTAGGATTGATCAGCTACTATGTCAAGTACAGCCTGTTTCCTGACTGACCTGTGAAAGGGTAGTGTCCAGCTAACTGTGAAGTGAGCAGACATTGTCAGATGATGCAGTCCAGACATAGAAAGAAATGTCATTCTCTGCACCCATCTTGTTGGTCCCGTACTTCTTGAAGATGTTTACGGTACATATAGGTGCCCTCAAAGTGGGCATAGTAACTGTACTCACACAAACAATTGAGAAGGATGATATATAAGATAAAGCTGAGTAAAAGGAAATATTCAGCATCTGACCAGATTGTCCATACATAAAGTGGAATCTAATAATGCTCAGTATTAATTTTTAGGCAAAGAATTTTTGTTAGTCACAGACCACTTGCCACTGCAATGGCTAGATAGACAAAATAAAATAACTCCACACTATCTAGACGGGCTATATCCTTATAGCCCTTTTAAATATTACACAAATCAGGCCACAACTAAAAGAATATGGACAAGTTATGCATGACCACAACCCCCCCCTCCATGTAGCTAGAACCAAGGGCTCTGAGCTCTGGGAATCATGCAGCTTTGTGGCTGACTTGGGATGAGACGCTAACATTCTAGTAGCAGCATGTACAAAAGCAGGAACTACACTTCCCAGGGGGCATATTACTGAAGGCACATATAGGAAATAACTTCAGTGAGTAAATGAGGAAGAGGAGCACTAGAAGGACAGAAATTCATGACCTGGAATGTCTTAAGAGAAGCTCTAGGGCTAAGGCCTAAGTTCATACTCAGTGATTGGAGAAAGGCAATTTGGAGGAAGACTCTGAGACTGGAAGAAGAGCTTATATTTATTTAGTACATGTAGAAGCTGAACGGAAAGCTTTGGTGCTTAGACTCTATTATCCTGCTATGGGAGAATACATATATTAATGTCAAAGTATGTAGAGAAGCTGCAAACTGCTGTCCTATCTACAATGTATACTGTTTTAAAACTGTGAGTAGCACTTATTACACTGGGGAAAGTGTCTGAACTTTCAGTGACTGAATTTTCTGTTTATTCCTTTCTTCCCCACAATCCTGAAACTTGATTATTTTCTCTTGATTGTATTTATGAAGAAACCTGCAGTGACAGTATTTTTTGAGATACTTCTCTCAACCTGAATGTGAGACACCTTCATTTGTTTTTTAAGCAAACCTGCACATAATTTGTAAAGGTAGATTTTTGTGGCTGACTATTTATAAAGATATATATAGAGACATACATACACACATGCAGGTGCACACAAGTGCGCACACACCCACATCCACACATACACACACACACACACACACACACACACACACACACACACACACACACACACACACACACACACACCTATATAGGTTCATAGGGAACGGCCATTTTAAGCTTAGCCAATTTCCCTTTTTGTGGTTGAAATAACCTATTTGGTTATAAACTGGCCTTACCCACTCCATGATCAATAATTATATATTACCCCAATACAAATAACTGTTATCATACCATGGATAATTTGAGGGGACCCATGCTTCAGATAAAATATTTAGGAGCTACCAGATTCCATTAGCAGTACAGGGGACAGTCCTAGGGTACCTTTTCTGTTCCAATCCATAGATCTAAGTTACTGTTGAATATAGACAGGGATGAACTTTGTTTTGTATAGATGAGGAGTCTGTTAAAAAGCAACAGTATCCTCTGTGAGATATACCTGTCACTCCAAACCATTCTGTTGATGCTGCAGAAGAGGTTGAGATCCTTAGTTCAGATGATACCTCACATCTTAGCAGTCAAAGGATACTGACTGAGTGTAGTCAGAGAGCTTTGAGTCAGCCCATGTAGGATCTGTTGTTTAGGCTTTATATCCTTTTAGTAAGGAATTTCTGTTATGATTCCAGTTGTTGCATGAGTGTGTGCGTGTGGACAGATACATGTAAAAGGGGGCATTATATTCACTGATTTGCCCTAATTTTCATTTTGGACAATGAGTCTGCATATTCTTAAGCTGGAAAGAACATTGCAAAATGCAATGTGTGTTAACTGCATGACCCGCTTTGACAACCAAAGTATTAATAAGATTGCTTCTGAGCCTGGGATCAGTTTTTCACACATGTCTGAAACGAAAAAAAACAATGTCGCATTCAAAACTAAACTATAGTCTTGTTTGCAGTGTTGTGAATCTAACCACCTGTCTGTTACTTAACTTAAGCCTGTCTATGTATGCTCAAAGAACTGACTGGAGTATAACATTTTCCTTGAAAGAAAATACTTTATCTTGTTAATTATTGCTCGTCACAGATTATTGTGTACTTTTGTAACCTCACTTTATAAATAGTGAACTACAAAACTATATATACCTAAATGTCCATCTAACCATGCTATGATGGAAAACAGTCCCTGGACACATACTCTTACCTGGCTAACAAATAAATATGAATAATAAATAAAATCAAAAGTAAGTAAGCAACATATAAAATGTTATTAATTTGGCTTGGCTGTCACAATTTTGATTATTAAATTATGGCTGGAAACACCAGTGCAGTTTTTTTCTGTTAGCGACAATTTAAAACGCACACCTTGGAGCTCATGCTGTACTCTGAAAATGTAGCATATGAAATGTTATTTTTTAGACAAAACTTTAATAACTGTGGTTGTGTCACAGGAACCCTTGCTATCCAGTTTTTAGAGGATCTCTCTCTCTTAGATTTTTCTAGTCATACACTATCACTATACACCCTTCCATGAAGCTATGAACCTATGAATCTATGAACCTATACTGCATGCCATCTATATTGCACACTTTAACTATTCCCTTCTTCTTTCGGCTTTTCCCGGTTAGGGGTCGCCACAGTGGATCACCTTGTCCGCTCATGACTTTAACTATTTCCTAATGAGCAGTATTTACAAACTCAGCCTTCACTACTGAACACACCACAAACTTGTTAACCCACATCAGATTGGAATCTATGTGGTTTCACATTATCCATTTTATTTAATGTACTCTAGACTATTTGACAGTCCTTATAATTTCTCTGTAAGTACCTTCACATGTGCTTCTTATTTTGTTAAAATGTGTGCTGTCTTGTTTTTATTGCTAGACATCACTTTATTAATGCTCATTTTTATAACAGTATTTTTTTGTACCTGTTTTTCATGCTTTCATCCCCTGGATCCCTATAAAATACAGTGGATATAAAAAGTTTACACACCCCTATTACAATGCCAGGTGTTTTTGATATAAAAAAACGAGACCACAATAAATCATTTCAAAACTTTTCCCATCTTTAATGTGACCTATAACCTGTACAATTTGATTGAAAAACAAACAAATCTATTAGGGGAAAAATATAAAAAATTAAAAATGTACAATAAGCTGGTTGCAAAAGTGTGCTTCAACAAGGTATTAGTTTAAGGGTGTGCACACACAACAAAGTATTAGTTTAAGATGTGCACACTTATGTAACCAGCATATTGTACTTTTTTTATTTTTTATATTTTCCCCTAACACATTTGTTTTTCAATTGAATTGTATAGGTTATAGGTCATATTAAAGGTGAGAAAAGTTTTGAAATGATTTATTGTGATCTAATTTTTTTATATCACAAAAACGTGACATTTTAACATGGGTGTGTAAACTTTTTATATCCGCTGTATATATTTTCCTAGTGCAACCTCTCATTTCGAATGATTGTAAATATATCACATTGTAATATATTTAAATCTGAAGACAAAGAGATAATTCACTATTTATTTATTCCATCACCACGACCACCACCAACAACCATTCTAGTATGTCATTTCATGGGTCCACAGTCTACTCTGTGAAAAAGTAGTTTGGGGGGTGTAGAAAGTACAAAATCCTAAAGAATAAGGCACCAAGCCTGGAACAACAAATCTTTTATTTACAAACAATGGGAGTAGCAATGGGGTCACATTGTGGCTTCAGTTTTGCCATCTTAGTAATGGCTTATTGGGAACACACTTACATTTTCAACATCCAGGAAATTACCAGTCAAATAGTATACTTTACACATTACCTGGATGACATTTTTTTTGTTAATAAAAGGTAATGAACTGGTAGCTGAAAAACTTGTGCATTATTTCAACACCACCACCCAATGTTTAGAATTCACCCACAACTTTCATGAACATGAAATTTCCTTTCCAGATGTACAACTAAGAAAAAACAATGAGGAGGGAAGATATGAAGCTAAAAATTTCCGGAAACCAACTTATTGAAACACATTCTTGCACCACACAAGTGTCCATCCATACCACCAAAAAAGGTCAGTGGTTAAAGGGCAACTCATGTGCGCTGCTAGAATGGTAACTACTGAAATGTATTTCCATAATGAATGTGAATTTTTAAAACAAATGTCTATGAGAAGAGCCTACCCAACCTCATTATTGGATGATGTAATAGATGAAGTCAGGTTCAAAAGGCATAATGTTTTTTATAGGCCAATTTTAAACACAATTCAGACTGTAAACATTTCTTCCCCAGATACTATACAGTCAGAGGAGTCAATACATGTAGTAACAACAACTCTTGCTTCAGAATGTAACTTTAGTCTAGGGTTTGTCATGACATTTAACTTGGACTTCAGCTACATTATAGATATAGTTTGCAAAACTGGAATATTCTCAAGGAAGACAAGGAATTAGTAGTGAAATTGGGGCCTTTTCCTAAATTTATTTTGAGAACAGCTACCAATTTTAAAAATCTGCTCGAACAAAATACTAAATCCAACTTAATTATGCAGGAATGAAGCAATGCAAGAATTGCCATTACTGTAGGTACATGGACGTGGGCCTCACAATAGTGAACAATAATAAGATAACCTGTAGAATGAAACACAACTGTAACTCTGTGATGGTAGTTTATTTAGCCAAGTGTCAGTTGTGTGAATCATTCTATATAGACAAAACAGAAAGAAGGCTTAAAGATATAGTCTATGAACATGTATATAATATTAGTAGACAAAAAATGGAAAATTCTTTGGCAAAGCATATATTTATGAATCCTGAGCACACATTTAAATTTCAAGTTATAGATCAGGTGGCACAGAATCCTAGGGGAGGCCCCATCCAGTTAGAACTCGAAAGACTAGAACTTATTTGGCAAATTCAATTAAATGCCTACAACCATACAGGACTCAATGATATGTGTTCCCTAATATGTATTTTGAAACTGAAAAATCCAATGAGAGTATTGGGGACCTTTCCCCTAAATATACTTTTACTTTTTAAGTTTCTTTCTCATACTCACTATTCTATTAAATTGCTGGACAGAAGTTTAACATTTTTATTTTAACTAGTGTAATTTGTGGATTTTAGAAATATTAACATGGTCATTTTAAATATATGCTGTTATTTCTTAAATAGATGTGACTAGCACTTTAAATTTTTAGCTGGGATGTCATGTGACTTACTGAGAGGGTTATTTAAACCGTTTCTTGTGAATTAAGTATTTGTATCTGATGACGTTTGACTATTTGGTGTGGATGAAAAGTGCTTTATAATAAATTAGTTTGTTGTTCCAGGCGTGGTGCCTTATTCTTTGGGATTTTGCAGTTTGTTTTCTTGTGTTTCATTGAAATAAGATGTAGAAAGTAGTTTTACCTGCAATCTGTTTCTCTTGTCTTCCCTTTTCCATCTCTCTTTTCTACACAGAATAACTCCTTCACATCTCTGTATCATGGTCTTTTACACCAGTATCATGTGTTTTTGTCCTTTAAGGTTTCAAGACTGAAGAGCTCTCTAGCCTCTAGTAATATTCCTTCCCCTCATACCTCTCATCCTGCAGACTTTGAAAATAGGAATAAAGGCTATTGAAACTAGGTACAATCAGAAAAAAATGTGGACATCTAAGTAGCATAACATTTGAATATTAAATAAATAACTTTTCCCACTTCCAGTAGGATTATGGGATGTTAATCCAAAATGTATGGTTAAAAAACAGAATGAAACAAAATTATAGAAAAAATATGCACTTTATCAAAGAGATAGTGTACAAGCTATTGACTTTAATGAACTGTATTGCAATATTCTACCAGATAAGGTCATTTATTTTCCCTTCTGAAAAAGAGAAGCATAAGATAAATGTCATGTTTCCTTTAAATTACTTTTCATGTAGTGTTGTTTTCTGTGTACTAGGCATCTTCAAAAATCATGTTTGATGAGGGGGTTCAAAAAGTTCTGTGAAGGGGTACATCAGTCTTGAAAATAGAGACTTATCTCCAAAAATAGGTATATTATGTACATGGGTAAATCAACCTGAATATATGAATAGTCCCCTGAAATAGGGGCATTTCAGAGGTCTGCTTTCCTCTTCATCCCACTGGTCTTTCAAATAGCTTTCCACTAAATTTATTCCAGCAGTGTTATGTCTTCTTTCATATATGGCCTCCAAAACTGCATGAAGTACTCCAAGTATGGTGTGATCAAGGCCCTGCAGAGTGGCAGCAGTGTCTGTCTGCTTCCTGAATTTGTCCCTCGAGGAACTAGACTGATTTTCTGTTTACTTTAGTCATATGACTGCAGTCTTAAACTGATCCTTGTTGCCTAATCCAGGTGGGATCAACACACCAGAGTTACTTCCTCTGCTGTCTTCAGTTCTACTCCTTCACCCTGATCATTCACATGAAGGTTGTTGTGACTGAGGTGCAACACCTTACTTTTGCTTGCATTGGACCTCATCTGCCACCTTTCTGCCCACTCATTTAGCCTTTCCAAATGCTTTGGTAGACTCTTGCCCATTCTTTCTTCATTGTATTGTTGGTTAAGTGCTATCAATAGGTTAGTACTTTCATTAGTCTCTTAGCCAGAAACAACCCATCCATATCTTAGGATGCACCTTTCATTGCGAAACAAAATATTTGTATTACATGAATACGTATCTGATATAGGTGTTCTCTTATCCGATCTTTGAGCCTTCTATCAGTTTTACCTACATAGAATGCAGGACAACATGTGCACAATCCCAGATAAACTACATGTTTAGTATTGCAATTAGCCACTACCTTAAATTGAAAGCATTGTGATGTAATTGGGTGGACCAACATATTATGCTTGTAAATATAGGAACATAAATTACAGTTATTGCGTATCCGATCTAGTACTAATGCCTTATCTAAACATGTTCTTGAGACTGGCACTGAACACACATTCCAATTCATGGCCCTCCAGGTGAACAATCCTAATAATAGGGGAGGAGATGTTAGAAATTATACAGAAAGAATAGAAATCAAATGGATAATTAAGTTTAAAGCACGCGTCAGTCCAGGTTTGAACGATAAAACTCCATTAAAACCAGTTTTGAAAAACAGGAAGTTAGTAGTCAAATAGTTTGGGGTATTAGCATATATTATATATCATATATTTGTTATATATATTTTTATATATTTGATGCTTGGAGTGCTTTTAATCATTTTATTTATGATTGTTATATAATCAAATATACATATTTGATCTGATTTCTTATGTGTTATTTAATATCTGATTTATATATTTTATTTGCTTTTTATTATATATTTGTTTTATTCAGTTTATGACCTTAAGATGAGTGGTGATGTCATTGAAACTATTATTCCATTAACTGTTCACTATATATTAGATAGCAGTTGGTTTTGTTACTTGTTTGCTAATGGCTTGATAAAGCCTTTTGGCGAAAGTGCTCACCTTTTATGTGTCTGAATTAAAAAGATATTCTACCTCACTTGGAACTAATTATTCTTGCTTACAATTATATTACTGGATTGCTATTCAACTGTTTCTGGAGACCGTATTTCATGTTGAAGTATTTATGTTGAAGATTTTGTTCTGTGCTGGGTTGCTCCTAAGCGTTTTTACTTATTTACTTTAATTAAAAAGATAATTCCACTCTAATTCCTTATTTAAACCATAAGGCTTTAAAGCTCCAAATTTTAAAATATAAAAACATATTTTATATATTTTGATGTGCATTGCTGAATGTTTAAACAAAGCAGATGTTACATTCCATAAGATGCACCTTCAGAACACTGCATTTAGAGAACATTTGTTCTCCTTTTTTATTTTTTAACAATGCAGATCTACTAGACATAATTGCATTTTTCTAGTGGCAGATTTTGAGGGCAACTTGGTTAAGTAATTTAACTGACAAATTAGTCAAGTAGAACTGTAGAGAATCAAACCCAGGGCTACAGTTTGAAAAGCATTACCAGTTCTTGGCATTGATCTTCTCTATTATACTGCCAAATTATTTATTCTATGGTGTCTTTCTTGTATGATACTTGCTTATATAAGTGGGAATTGCTTGGAGTTTAAGAAAACACAATTCAGACAACATGATTTTTATTTCTTTAGGCATAGCCATATAAGAAGGGGGTCTGACTGGCTTTTATATTAAAAAGCTGACAATTGTGCATTTTCATACAGAAGTGTTTTGCAAGAAGGCAAGCAAACACAATAAAATGAAATTACACTCATTTGCGTATCAAGTACAGTGACACATAAAACTACAGCTTCAAATTAGTGACTAAAAATATTACTGTGAAGACGCCACAAGAGAAAAAAATCTCAAAACTCCAAGCATGCGTAATATAACAATTGCTCATTCTGGTACATTTACTCTTCACAGGAGATATTTTTGTCCATCTGTAGATTTACTGATCTGATATTAGACTGTTGTGGAAGACAGCAACACTGGAGATTTGTGCAGAATGAGTCAGAGTTAGGGTAACATCATCAAGAGCAGCTTGCTTTTATTTGTTTTTCTACGATGTACGTCTGCAGTCGAGGTATTTTCAGTGAAGTACGCTTCCATCATGCTGATTTCTCAGCGACACCTCAGTGGGGTTGTATGATAAGAAATGCTTTAAATTTATGAAAAAAAAATACAGTGTCATGACAACTTGTCACTCAACTAGAATCAAAGATTATTCCTTAAAAATGTGGTATAGAATTATGTTTATTTATTTAACATTTGTTTACTGAGAATGTCTGACTAGAACAGAGCCCATTATCAGCAGAGGCCCAGGGAGAAATGTCTAGACTCAAGTCTTTGGAATGTGGGAGGAAACTCATGTGAAGACAGGGAGAACATGCAGACTCTGCACAGAAGGTACCCCAGACAAAAATTGAACCATAGAACCTCTTGCGGTGAGGTGACAGCACTAATCATTGCAACACTGTTAATATGTTAATCCTGTATGATTTATTTCCTGTTTTAGGCTGTCCTTTACCACATGGCTTTTATCATACTGCTCTGAAGCGGTAGTTATGTTAAGATAAACTGAAGAAAGCTACATTTGTGTGTGCGCGTGCATGCGTGTGTGTATGCGTGTGTGTGTGTGTGTGTGTGTGTGTGTGTGTGTGTGTGTGTGTGTGTGTGTGAGAGAGAGAGAGAATGTGTGCATCTCTATGGGTGTCTCAAATGTTTAATGGTTAGTTTGGTGTGACTAAAACGCATCACAAATGCAGCTTCAAACACATGGCTTTCACCTTAGAAAATAGTTTAAAAGGAGATATACACAATGAAATAAACTTCAGTAAAGGAACACACTTATTAACATTTTATGGAAAATTGCAAATGAAACCTGGAAATACAGTATCATAGGCTAAAGAAAACTCATAAATGGAATATAACACTACCAGATACCGTATTTACACATTTTCTCACCCAGCATTTCAGTTGCTATAAGATGAAAGCTAGACAAGGGGCAAAGTCATGCAGTACTTGGGAATAGCAAATGGTCAGTTCTGTTTCTGTACCCAGTATTAGTATGACTAATTTGTAACACTTAATTACTAAAGATTATGTTAGTATTTGTTTTTGTTATGATACCAACATCTGGAATACCCTACTATGTTAACACAGCTTTTATCTGTAGTACTAGCTTTGTGAAAACGGGCTTGTTCTATTGTTCTATTAAATGTAGGTTAGGTGCACATTGTCTCAGGTAAGGCATTAGTGGCCTAATATGCAAGCAATAATGCCTGACAGGATAGGCATTTTTCAGGGAAATAATGGACTACCCAGGGGTGTTTTGATGCCCAATGCCTCTCCACTCCTGAAAACTCCATTATTTCCCCTACAATGCCCATCATGGAGGTCATTATTACGCTTAGATAATAGGCTCTCTCTTAAATTGTTTTGGATTTTTTTCTTGTGTGTGTGTGTGTGTGTGTGTGTGTGTGTGTGTGTGTGTGTGTGTGTGTGTGTGTGTGTATATATATATATATATTTGTTTTATATGTTTGATGTGAAATAGTTCCTCAACCTAGTGTTTCAAACTTGCTGCAGCATATGTAATTGATGTTGGAAGAAGTATTATATAAGGATTTAATGCAAACACACACACACACACACACACACACACACACACACACACACACACACACACACACACACACTCTCACACACTTGCCAGCACTTACTGCTACTTTCCTAAGTACACTTTAGATATCTCGTGAACAAATGAATGAAAAAGAAATCATATAGTGTAAGGCATTGCATTCCCCACCCATTCCTTCCAATTTTCAGGAAAAGTAAGGACGATTACTGCTAGTCAATGAAGTCAGACATTATATCTTTATACAAGTTATTGCTCTGAAACTCTTCACTACTACGTCTCTGACATTATCCTGAATTCTTGAGCAAAAAGTTGTGTATTGTCTCTTACTTTGATGACACTTTATCGTGAGTTGCTGAGCAAAGAAGCTGTTCAGTGTCTGTCTTTCTGTGTCTCTCATGCATGTACACACACACACACACACACACACACACACACACACACACACACACACACACAAACTCCCTCTCTCTCTCATGCATACAGACATTCTTACAAGAACACACACACACCCCGGGATTCATGAAGCTCGGTTCAAGGACGGCATTAGCCTTGCACTGACCGTGTGGCATAGAGATGGCGCAGCAGCACCACATGCATATTAATGAAGACGTGCTGCCGTAATGGCCACATGCATAGGAAACGTGCGCGAGTACAGGGGGCATGTCCAAGTGCTGCGCGGAGGCGTGAACATGTCGGCTGCATATGCGCAACCTAAAATGCTGACTAGTACAGCCTGCCTCTAATAGTAATCACTCCTGTCAGTGTCTGTGGATACTGAAATTTATGCAAAGCATACAAGACAGTTTTGCGAACACCAAAATAAAAAGTAAACACAAAGGCACGTAGCTGAATATTGAGTCCCCGTCCCTCGAACAAATGACATTTAAAACCCCGTGCCCATATTCCATTGCAGTGTCGTTAGTTATACCAAGTGGAAGTGAAATGCATCGTGTTAGCATGCCGCCAATTGCTAAGCCTTGACCAATGGTAAGTGTTACCACCTGTCCCACATTGTGAGGGACAGTCCCCCTCTAGGCAGTTGTGTCCATACCAAAAACATTATAAATGTAAAATGTCCTGCGATTAACGGACATAATTATGCCCCATATTTTATGTAATAGTCCCATACAATACTTATTTCCATATGTAAAATACCTAAATGTTACAAAAAACAGAATAAGCAAGTAAATGAAACAGAATAAGCAACTAAACTGCTACAACAATAAGCTTATATTTAGGCATAAAACTAAAGTACTATCCTTTGTACTGACCGTAGGTATGTGTTGGCCTGCAAAATCTGATGTGTGTCCTGAAAATGTCCCATCCTGGTCATATGAAAAGGTGGCAACCCTACCAATGGTCAGAGCATTCACCCAATATCTGCCCATTCACGGTCCAAGTCATCCTTGTCAGGATGGCCCAAAGACGAACTGGTATTACCCAGGTCTACCTACCATGTCATGA